>NW_020948983.1:836106-853897 GCF_900497805.2 Vombatus ursinus | reverse complement strand
CTCCCAGAAGGTCCAACCTTCCCATTATACAGATAAGCCAGTTGGAGCCCAGTGAGGCCTTTGTGGATGGGGGCAGTACACAGTATCCAAGATGGAATCAGTCTGGGAGAGGGGGTGGTCTTACCCTCAGCCCTAAAGGGATTCAAGCAAGGCAGTCAGTGGGATGGTTCCATGGCCCAGGATCCTGGGATGGACAAGTGATCTGAGGGTAGTTATCATGGAAGTCCAAAAGGCCCAGGAGCAGGACAGCATAGGGAGAAGCTCCTCACCCCACCATGTCAGCACTCTGATGCAAAGCCTTTGTTACCCTATGCTAGTTACAACTCTGTAATAAGCCATAAGAATACTTGTCTGTGCATGGCTTATATGGTGACACAACAGTGTTTTATCTCCATAGTCTACAATCCAGTACTGCTAAGCACCATAAAGAATAAAAAAGGAAGTACTATGCATCATGTCCTTAAGGGCCTTCCATTCTATTTGAAGAGACAGTTCACTGTGGTAAAAACTATGCAAAGCTGAGAGTCAAGCATGGTCCTCTAACATTTCCCATCTATCTCACTTTCCAATCTGATCTCATTACTTCCATTCATATCCCCAATGATAAAGCCAAATTGTTCTTTTCAGCCTTGGTGCTTATGATTAGGCCTGGAATGAACTCTTCCCCTTAGATCTCCTGGGTCCACCTGTTGATAGTCTATGGACTCTTAAGGCCTAATTCAAATGCTACCTCATTCATGAAGCCTTCCCTGATCTCACTCCTTACTATGGGTCAAATGGAAGTGATTTTTTTCTTCCTCTGAACTACTTTGTATCTCTGCTTAGAGGCATTAACCACAATCTACCTAGTATTCTATTTATTTATGTATCATCTCTTTGGGGTGGATGAGGTGTTCAAGGACAACAAGCACTTCTGGGCGAGGGCTTGCCAACCCGTTTTCAAGGTTGCTCCTCCACCTTTGGTATCCACCGGTTCCCCAACTCTCTCCTGCAGCTCCAAGAAGCTGTAGCATGCACAGTGGTCTCATCCTGGTAAAATTGTCTGAGTAGATATGCTAACCCAGGTTCAGGGTAACCGATGGGCCTCAAACTCCTCCACAAGTTAGGGGGGTGTCCACTGAAGCATGTTAAAACTTCCTCCAGCAGAATGGTCAGATGAGAACAATTTGTTCCTATGGCCATGAAGGAGGCTGAAGCAGATGCTTGGTCAGACGTGGAAGATGCCAAGGTCATCCACTCCATCCTGGGCCATCATCATTTGTCCTGACTTTCATCCTGCCACCATATTCTTGATGACTCTAGAAGAGAGAATGAGACTGACGACTTTGCCCAACTCTGCCTCACTTAAATCCAATTCCAGCTCTAGTCAAGACATAACCCCATGATGTCATTGGTCCTCTTTGAAAACTAAGGACAAACAACAATCTTATCTCTTCTCATGCAGTAAGGTCTGCCAGGACTGGGACCATTGTCTTCCTCATATTTGTATCTCTAACGCAATGAAATGTCTTGTATATTGTGAGTAGTCAGCAAATATCTGGTGAATGAACAAATGAATGAATAACCTCGATTAAATCACTTCATTTCTCTGGACCAGGGGTTCCTTTCCTAGAAAAGGAGAGGATTAGATAAGATCAGGGAGGCCTGACCTTTTTTGTGCCCCGGAGTCATTTGGTGAAATCTGGTGAGACCAACGGTGAATTGATGAAACTTATGGACTGCTCCAAATAATGTGTTTAGACACATAAAATAAAATACATAGGATTACAAAGAAAACTATTGAAATCATTATCCAAATATATTTTTAAAAGACAAGTTCAAAGGCTTTCTCTTAAGGACCACTTAGACTAGGTAATCCTCAAGGTTTCTTCTGCCTCTAACATTCTATAATCCTCTTGCCCAGTTAAATTGCAAACTCTTTGAGGATAGAAACCTCTTAAAACCACCTTTATATACAGCCAACAAAACCCTTACACACACCATCTATATTTGCTACCAATAATGATGATAAGATAAAAAGAAAAGCATAGCTCCCAAATAACATCCCTGAATCTCCAAAACTCTGCCAAGCCCAGGGAAGGAGCAACCCCAGACTAGAAAACTGTTCTTTTTTCATTAATAAAGGGCATGGAGGCAGAGCCTCCCTTACACCAAGGGATCTAAGAGTTAGAGCTGTAAGGGACCCTAGAAATCATCAAATCTAACCCCTCTCCCCATTTTACGGATGAGGAAATTGAGGGCCAGAGAAGCTGAATTACTTGCTTGGGGTCACCCAGCTGATAAATTGGGGGGAGGGGCGGTGCAGGCTTTGAACCTGGAGATTCCCAACTCCCAAATAAAGCACTTTATCTAGCACCGCTTCACTCTGCCTTTCTACTGCTAATAATATGCTTGCTGAAGCCTCCCAAGAAGGAGCTGGGTTGAATAACACTTCCTCCCCAACCCTCCTTTCAATAAATAAATGAATCAATGAATCAATTAGAATAATATGACTCAACCACTCCTCCAGGGCCAGAAAGTGGCTCTAGCCTTCAGCAGCCAGTCACCATCACCAGAGCATTCAGCCTGTTAATTGATTATTATTACACATTAAGGTCACTCTTCAGAGTCCAGAGAGAACTCTGATCCTCCCCTTTTCTTTTTAACTCAACTGGAGATACTGATGGCCTGAGCTAAATCACGTAAGAGCTCTGGGTGGGGAGGAGCGAAGAACACCCCTTTTGGATTACACTGAGGTTTGACTGGATTACTCCAGCCTGCTTTAAAGCTTAGTTTGAGCTTGATGGCGGGGGCGGGGTGTCAAAGGATTACTCCTTCAGGCTCACTGACCCCAAGGGCTCAATTGTCAAAAAGGTGAACCCCTTGTACAAAGGAAAAATGACCCCAAGAAGCCTGAGGAGAGGTTTGTTTGTTTTTTCAAATGAGGTGAAGGAAGATTATTGAAATCTTAACTGGAAACCTGCTAATTAGAACTCACAGATGGGCATCCTGGCAGATACCTTTGTTTTAAAAAAAAAAAAAAACAAACACCTAATCTGACAGCTAAATACAATGTATACAAATATTCTTCAGGGTTAGAATGGCTGGAACAAAGCCCATTAGCAAATTTAAATGAATTCTGCTCTCCATCTTGGAATACATACTCTATCCGTTACTTCCTGGTCCCTGGGGAAATATTTCACGGTGTCTGTCAGTCAACTGCTTGGATGCTCAAGAGTTTACCAACCACATTACATTTATTGATTTTTGATGAATGACAGATCTCTCTGGGCTATTATGGTTTTGTTTCCAAACCTTATTTAATTGTTTGACTATTTTTTTTCCCAGAGAAATAGATGCAAAATGTTTACTCTCCAAAGGCAGTAAACAGAGATCTCAGGTCTAGTTTCTATGACAACCCCACTTGATACAGCAAACCTAGATTATCTCTAATGACAGACATGAAGTTTAAATTGCACATTCTGAGCAAATAGTGCACTGTTGACCTTTTATTGAAAAGTGCAACACAAGGTGATTAGCATAATGGGCTTTATAAAAAAAAAGAGAGAGAGAGAGAGAGAGAAAGGGAACCTGCAAGCATTAAGGGCTAATGATCAACTCCAGTGCTAATGGCAAGCAAACTCTTCGCTCACAGGACAGAGAGCTTTGAAAATGAAGATTTCTCATCTATCATTTCCAAATTCAGCAAGATTGGTGGTTGTAATTACACTAAAGAGTTTTCAAATAACACTTGCTGCTTCTGTTATTTTTTCAATGTGGTCTCTGAGCAAGAGAATAGGAACAGAGGAGAAAATTGGGTAGAAAACAACCACCACCCGCTCTGCCAGGTGGGATAACTATTTGGAAACCCTCCTGAAGAAATCTCTGCCTCTTATCCCCAATTCCATCAGAGAGGAAAGCTGCAGGAGGGTGTATTCCATCAGCTGTGACTGCCTGAAATCTGTTTCCTTCAATAGAAAGACGCAATTCCTAAACAGCATTTTTGCGGGCTCAGGTCAAAGCCCGAGGTCGCCCTGTACCAAGTTCGACATTCATTCATTCAAGCATGCATGCGTGAATCATACATTAATTAAAAATCTATTGTGCTGGGACCTGAGGGAGCTATATGCAAAGTTTACATAAGAAAGACCCAGGTCCCTGTTGTCATGGAGTTTACAATTTACTTGGGTAAAAAGACACACTCAGATAATCATAATGCACAACAACCATACAATCGACCTTTGAGTTCATCTTACAGATTTTTTTTTTAAAGATTGGGAAACTGAGAGGGGAGAGGAGAAATGACTTAATCAAGATGACACAGCTACTAAATGACAGAAGCCAAATTTCAAAGCCAACTCCTTTGATATCCAGATTCTTTCCCACTGTACTACCCATGATGCCTCCCTAAAATCTCAGATATCTAGGTTTGCTTTTCAACTCATTTCTTTGGTTACCATTTTTAAAAAATGTATCAAACCCCTAAAGAGATCTCAATCCTTTGGGACCACTCCTCTTCCTAAATACTGTTAAGATTTATGGCAGTAACAGCAACGATTTTTTCCAAAAAATGTCTACAATATTCCGTAAGTACATCAGCAAGATACAGAACAATAATAATCATAACTGATGTTTATACAGCATTTTAATGTTTTCAAAGCCTTTTACATGTTTTATTTCATTTAAACAAAACATGGTGCCATAAGCAGATGAGGGTAATCTCTGCCTCTTCAATTCTCTTCTGTGCTTTTGCAAAAATTGCTCACATACTGTATTCAAATTAACACATTCCTATTTGTATTAGTATTATAGATGTACATGTCTTTTCTCACCTACCAGTGTTTCATTCATTCATTCATCCTTCAGATTAAAAAAAAAAAAAACAATTTTGTAACTAAGTGCAAAGTACATTGTTGCTGGGCTCGGAGTTGGAACAGACACGTGTTTACATTTTCCTTCTGACACTCTGTGACCATAAGTAGATCTCCGAGGCTCAATTTCCTCATCTGTAGAGACAATACTTATAGTGCCTACCTCACAGGATTGTTGGAAACTTTGATGTGCTTCATCAATGTCAGCTGTTATTATTACTAGGCACTGGGGAACACACAAAAATAAATTCGACCCAGTCTCTGCTTTCAAGGAGCTTATAGTAAAATAATGATAACAACTGGATGGTACAAGGTGTAGCACGCTGGGTTAGGAGTCAGGAAGACCTGAATTCAAATCCTCCTTCAGAAATTTACTGGCTGTGTGATCCTGGTCAAGTCACTTAAACTCTCCCAGATTCAGTCTCTCCATCTGTAAAATGGAGATAATAATAGCACCTCCCTCACAACGTTGTCATAAATGAAATAACATATATAAAGCATTTTGCAAACCTTAAATCAACACATAAATGCTGGCTATCATCCTCACAAAGAAGATAATGCATAAAGGTGGTACCTAGTGCTGTGAGATCTGATAAAGCAGAGATGAGCCCATCTGAGGAGATTCGGGAGATTTTCATAGAGGCAGTCACATTTGAGCTAAAATTTGAAGGAGCCATAGTATCGTCATAGTTGGAGATGACAGGATCATTATATTCACCTCCTTGAACATAGCAGGGACTTAAATGTTTGTTAATTTTGTTGTTGAAACATGGCCATAGAGCTACGCCCACACCTCTCCTACCTTCGCTCTCTAAGAATTGGGTCTCCCCGAGGCAGAGATCAGGAAAGTTGGAAATCTCCATGGAAACCCCTTTGGCAAAGCAGAAACAATTTACCCAAGTCAGAGGCAGAGGGGGCTCTCTGCTTGGAGCATGTATATAATTCCCATTAGTGTTAATGGGAGGAACATGAACCTCCAGGGGATAATCGACCCTTTAACTGCTTCCTTCCTTTGAGTATTCTGCAGCCCCATAAGTCATTTCCTTCCTCTTTCACATTCAGTGTACATGGTGGTGCATACAAGCATCACTCTGGTTTCTGAATGGACAGTCCCAATACTCTTGCATCCATTCAGTAAACGCTGCTAAAGAGAAGGTCCAATCCAAAGGAGGACCATGGAAACTGGGGTAAATGGGACCTGAATTAGTGGATTTGCTAATAATTGTTGATGTCCTATTTGTAGGGTATTATCTCACATTCGAGCCAAGGGGAGTAAGTAAAGGAGTTGTAGAAAGGGTGGAAATGGACCTCATAAAAAAGGGAAGAACCAGATGGCTGAAGAGGTCAGTGACTGGACAGAGAATTCTACTCTAGCTCAGGAGTTCTTAACCTTTTTTGTGTCTCAGACCGTTTTGACATTCCAGTGCAGCCAATGAACTCGTTCTCAGCATAAAGTTTTTAAATACCTAAAATAAAACACATAAGATTATGAAGAAAATCAGTTACATTTAAATAAGAATTATAGTTAGCATTTACACTGTGCTTCAAGATTTGAAAAGCACTTTACATATGTTATCTCATTTGATCCTTACAACAACCCTGGGAGGAAGGTGCCATTTGTCCCTTCTTACAGATAACGATAGTGAGTCACAGAAAGGTTAAGCAACTTGCCCAGAGTCAGCTAACAAGTGTCTGAGGCAGGACTTAAACTTGTGTCTACCTTGATTTCAAATTCAGTGCTCTGTTCACTGTACCATTTAGTTACCCCATGCATAGTAATCAAAATATTTTTTAAAAACAAAGTTTATGGACCCTAAGTTAGGAACACCTATTCTGAGTCATCAGTCAAGCTGGGGTCAGAAAAAGAAATTAAAAGGTAATTCAGATACTGTTGCACTGTTGGTAGAACTGTGAACTGGGTCAATCACTCTGGAGAACAATTTGGCACTATGCCCAGGGGCTATAAAATCATACATACCCTTTGACCTGCTACTAGATCTGTACCCCAAAGAGATCAAAGGGAAAGGGAAAGCACTTTTAGCACCTATTTTGTGAGGGTAAAGAATTGGAAATTGTGGGGATACCCATCAGCTTGGGGAATGGACAAACAAATTGTGGTATATGATTGTGATGGAATATTATCAAACGATGAGTGGATAGAGCACTGGCCTTGGAGTCAGGAGGACCTGAGTTCAAATCCAGTCTCAGACACTTGACACTTACTAGCTGTATGACCCTGGGCAAATCACTTAATCCCATTGCCCAGCAAAAAATGAAATAAAATTTAAAAAAAGAAAAAAGAAAGAAAAAAGCAATGATGAGCAGGATCTCTCAGAAAAACCTGGAAAGACTTATGCAAACTGATGCAAAGTGAAATGAGCAGAACCAGGAGAACATTATACGCAGTAACAGCAATATTGTATTATGATTTACCATGAATAATTTAGCTAGTCTCAGCAATACAATGATCCAGAACAATTCCAAAGGACTCATGGTGAAAACTGCTATCCATCTCCAGAGGAAGAACTGGAGTCTGAATGTAGACACTTTTTTTTTTACTTTTTTTTCCTTGGGTTGGTTTTTTTTTTTTTAGTCTGTCTTTTCTTTCACAACATGACTAATATGGAGATATGTTTTGCATTACTGTGCCTGTTTAACCTATATCAAATTGCTTACCTTCTCAATGAGGGGGAAAAGGAAAGAGAAAGGGAAAGAGTTTGAAACTCAAAACTTTCAAAAATGAAAGTTAAAAATTGTTTTTACACGTAATTGGGGAAAAAATAAAATATTAAATAAATTAAAATAGTTTTAAAAACTGGAGAAGAAAGAAGTTGTTTGTTGTCGTTGTGTGTAGCACTTAGTTGAGGGCTGCTCTTTAGGAATCTGTGAAAGGCTTCTCATGGGAATCAGGCTAGGTGAATGGTGGGTTAGATTTTCATTCAAGGTTCATTAAACATTTTCAAATGCCTACAATGTACAAGGCTATATACTAGACACCACAAAGATAGATACAATACTCTGTCCTCCTGAAGCTTATAGTCTAATGAGAAGATACAACATGTTACACATAGCAATACCCAACAGAATAAGAGAAGTACAAAGTGCTTTGTTGTTGTTCAGTGGTTTTTCAGTCACATCCAGCTCTTCGTGACCCCATATGGGGTTTTCTTTTTTCTTTTTTTTTTTTAGGCAATTGGGGTTAAGTGACTTGCCCAGGGTCACACAGCTAGTAAGTGTCAAGTGTTTGGTCTGAGGCCGGATTTGAACTCGGGTCCTCCTGACTTCAGGGCCAGGGCTTTATACACTGCACCACCTAGCTGCCCCCAATGGGGTTCTCTTGGCAGAGATACTAGAGACGTTTGTCATTTCCTTCTCCAACTCATTTTACAGATGAGGAAATTGAGGCAAACAAGGTTAAATGATTCGTCTAGGGTCACACAGTTAGTAAATGTCTAAGGCCATTTTTGAACTCAGGAAGATGAGTCTTCCTGACTCCAGGCCCTATCCACTGGGCCACCTTGCCGCCCACAAAGTGCTACTTCAGTATAAAAAAAAAAAAGGATAATAACTCACTTATATAGCATTGCCAAGTTTTTAAAAAGCATTTTCTTCACAACAACCCTGCGTGGTCATCATGATAAGTATTACCCTCATTTTACAGATGAAGAAATAGAGAATTCTGATTTGTCCATGGTCATATGGCTAACCGGGATCTGATGATTGTTTGGCTTTGGCAACATAAAGACAAATAGGCATCTCCATCCCTCACCATTCATATTGAAGAAGACATAACTCCATCCAATATATTTCTGCCAAACTTTTAGGGCAATTGGAAAATCTAAATGTTTCTTTTAAAACCTGACTCAACAATGATGGGCCAAATGCTAACTAGCAATCTTTCTAGCCCTCTTGAAAACTGAGGGAAGCGGGCAGATAGGTGATGCTGTGATTAGAGCACCAGCTCTGGAATAAGGGGGACCTGAGTTCAAATCTGACCTCAGACATTTAACTAGCTGTGTGACCCTGGGCAAGTCATCTAACCCCAACTGCCTCCCCTCCCAAAACATACAAATAAAAAACTGAGGGGAGAAAACATGTTATCCTCCTTCTGCTTTTGCATCATCCAATCAGGTTTTAGTTCAGACACAGTCTCCAGGGACTAGTGTGAATCAGAGAGTGAGATAAATCCTGACATCTTAAAAAGCCTTCATTGTCTTTTTTCCAAAATACACACACACACACACACACACACACACACACACACCCTCTTATCAATTGTCTCTCTCTGGCTTTTCACTTGACCTACAAACTGGTTGATGCAGGGAATGAAATACGAAGTGAAATGAATGTAAAGAAGTTGAACTAAATCTTTTAAAAATCCCTTCAAAGTCTACCATTCCTTGAGTCAATAAGTACATTTTCATGGGCTAAACAGGAATAGACATCTAACATTTTTAATTGATTGACTGAAACTTTGACCAAGTGAAACAATGGTACAGGGAGCTATAGTATAACTATATATAGTTTATGGCATAAATACCCAGAAAAGCTAAAATTCAAACTATAAAATGTAAAGCTAGTTTTTTATGGAGATCTGAGATTATAATTATATAATAATAAGCTAGCATTCATATAGCACTTTAAGATTTACAAAGCACTTCGTAAATATTATCTTATTTGATCCTCACAACAACCCTGGGACATAGCTGTTATTATAATCTGCAATTTACAGGTGAGGAAACCGAGGCAAAGAGAAAGAAGTTAAATGTCTTGCCTAAGGTAATATGGCTAGTGTCTGAAGTTGGATTTGAACTCAGGTCTCCCTGACTCAAGGCCCAGTGCTCTATCCACTGTGCTACCTAGCAAATATTATCTTGTTTGATGTCATATATTAACCTATTTACCCACATCATACAGGACATTCTGTTCTCATAACCTTGCCACAAAAAGGGAAATGAGATTAGTTTGGTGCGACTTGTTCTTGATAAAGCCATGCTAGTTCTTTGAAATCACTGTTTTCTTTTCCAGAAGTTTACTCATTTATCAGGAATCCAAGTCAAGTTCACTAGCTTATATTGGCAGACTCCATTCTCGTATCTTTTTTGGAAAATTCAGGCTTTAGCCTTTCTTTAGCTCTGTCACATCTGTCCCATCCTCCAGGATCTTTCAAAGATCGCTGATCAGTAATGATCATGCCAGCCAGTCCCCTTGGTCATATATTTTTAGTGTTTTCAACATAAATAAGTGCTGAATGTTGTCAAAGGATTTTTCTGCGCCTCTTGATATGATCAAGTGGTTTTGTGGTTTGTATGTTTAACTGTGCATTCTTTTTGTAATGTTGAACCACTCTTGCATCCCTGCAAAACTACACCCTTGCAAATGCAACTTGATAATAATTATATATTGCTGTTGGCTAAAGAATTGTTCAGCCCCTCTAAACTCTGAAAGGCTAAGTCAAGGGGCTAGTACCTGCACTGGCAGAAGTGTAGCCACCCAAAAACCTTGAATTCTTGAAGAAGTATGTCTGTCAACCCTCCAGGCCACACTGTAAGTTCTAAGAAGGCAATATAATCTATAATCTCTGTACCTCCTTCAGCATCTAGCACGAGACTCTCCTCAACAGAGGTCAAATAACCCTGTCAAAAAGGAAATGAGTTTCATCTGGTAGGGTTAATAAATACTTGTTGAGTTGAATTGACTCATATTCAACCTCAAAATTTCTTTTTCCTCAATATCAGATTTTTTTTGTCCCTCTTGAATTATTCTGGTAATTGCTTCACCTTTCCCCTTCAACTCACCGCAAAAATATTGAACTTCTGTGCTGTTCTATAACCAGGGAAATGGCAATAAATTCATTCATTGGAACCTATTTACACTCCTGTTTTCATCTGTAATTATTTATTTGGTTTGACTTTCTATAGCTGTTGCTTCCTGCTGTAAGAGATAATGTTGTTATAGGAATTTGAGAACTGACTGGTATTCTAGGATTTGTAGTTAGAGAGACAATCATTCCCTCACAGCGATGGGCATGATTGGGACTTTCTTGATTTTTAATTCAAAATGGGGACGTTAGTCACACCAGGGAGTTTTAAAAGATAGACATACAGTCTTCAAAAGGCTCACTGGGAAGAAAGGGTGGATAAACTTCAGTTAACAAGTTGAAATGGAAAACATTGGACCTACAAGGATGGCAACCGATAGAAGAAACCAAGAAGAGAAGCAAAAAGGAGGCAGAAGCTACAGCAGAAAAGAGAGATCCAAGTGGGTCATCAGGCTTTTGCCAGCATCTTGGAACAAAGAAATGGGACTAAAGGTACTTGTTAAACTCACCTCTTCAAGGACTGAGGGAAGTTCCGAAAAGTCTGCTTTTCCTCCAATTTCCTCTCCCCAAAGCTGTCAAATAATACACCCTAACATATTCTACACTTGTCTTTTAGCAAAATGTTCTCTTTATCCCAACTTTGCCTCAAATAAAGAGAGGCCAGTGGTTAGCTTTTTTAAGCTTAACAAAAGCTTAAATTAGGGCAGAGAGAGGAACTTCCATTTGAGCCCGTAGGAATTTCCCTAATGGGGGCTCTGAGCTATTGTGATTGTGACTTTCCATCTGATATAAATGATATAAATAGCAGAGGAGGGTATCATGTGAAACTTGAGGGCTATCAGGTTGTCCCCAGGCTAACACGGGAGCTGTGACAGTTTGGCTGATTAAATCTCCAGAGAAGGGGCACAGTCAGGAAAGGGTGGGGGAAGCCTAGGGAGGATTGGGCTTGCCCCTATCCAGCAAGGAAGGGGGAGCAGAAAGAATCAACCAACTTTCTACATTCTACAAAGGCTCCAGTGCAGGGTCCCCACCCCTGATCCAAAGTGTTACAGTGCGCTTCTACTTCATGAGCAGATGTGAATCATACAGTATGGAATTCTACAAAGATCACTAGACTGTTGGCTTGAGACATGAGATCTGGGTTACGATCCTAGTCCTACTGATAACGAGATGTATAATCTTGACAATCACAATAATAACTGACACATGTAGCACTTTGCTTAGTCGTTTTTTAGTCATGTCTGACTCTTCATGACTCCATTAGGGGTTTTCTTGGCAAAGATACTAGAGTGGTTTGCCATTTCCTTCTCCAGCTCCTTTTACACATGAGGAAACTGAGGTAAAGAGGGTTAAGTGACTTGCAAAGGGCCACACAGCTAGTTAAGTGACTGACACCAGCTTTGAACTCAGGAAGATGAGTCTTCCTGACTCCAGGTCTGGCACACTATCTATGGTACCACCTATTATTAGAAGACATATTCCCATTTTATAGATGAAGAAACTGAGGCTAAGAGAAGTTAAGAGGTAAGTGATTTGCCCATGGCAGCACAGCTAATAAGTATCAAAGTGGGATTCAAAACCAAGATTTTCTGACTCTAAGTCCAGTATCTGATCTGCATGCTGCCACTTCAGCCACCCCCCCCCCCCCAGGGCCTTAGTTTCGCCATCTGTAAAATGTCTCTTCCATTTCTAACATTTTTTTTTTACCATACATCCATCTTGCATTTTATAGGACCAGTTCCAGTCGACATTTTCACAGAACTACAGTTCTCTAGAAGGCACAGACCATTACTTGAGCTAACATATCATTTGCCTTCACAACAGAACTGCAAACAGACCCCTAATGAATGCATTTGCTAATAGCTATTCCCTGTCTGCAGACTTTACACGGAGTTCAGGGTTTAACCTGACAAAGAGGATAGTTTTCTGGAGTATCACTAGCAGCTCCTCTGAAAACTAGTTAGTGAAAGGAAAAGAAGATTCCATGAGGACATAGCTGGCTGGCATATTGGAGTTTTTCCCATCAGGCTTTTGAGTAAGGCTCCCTGCTCATTCCCCAAAAGCTGAGCTTCCCCCCTTTCCCAGCCCCAATGTCAAAAGAAAGCTTCCATTTCCCAGAGCTTAGTGAAGATAACCTTCTGAGTTTTCCCTTGTCACCAGCCTATCTGTTACCCCGTTAGTTAATTGACTTATTACTATACTGTGACATAAGTGCATATAATTTTTTTTTTATTTCACTGACGCAAACATTCTCTCCACGGCGAAAACATCAGGTTTCTCCAGGAAGCTGGGGCTGAAATACATTTTGCTTTGAAATATGCTTTCCCATTAGAACCCAGATGTGCACAGCCCAGAGTCCCTGTGCAGGCGTTTTTCTGAAATGTAACTTGGTTTGCGAAAGGGCAGGCTGCAAACCAAGTTTTCCCCTGTCATGTGAGAAGGATTGCCTTGAGATATCAAAAACCCATTACAGCCAAGCCACATCCTGGCTTTCCTGTAAAGGGAGGGAGGATTACAGGTCCTAATCTTCACATCTGTTCTTACATTTAAAAAAAAGAGAGAGCCCCATGACCTAATGCTCCAGATGTAATGGGGCATGAACAAAATGGGTAAGACTGGCACCATGGGAAGAATGAAACTTGAGTCAATTGACACTTGATAGCTCCTTTTCTATGGGCAAAACATGCCCCCAGAATTCCTCTCCCTTACTGGAAGCCTACTTCAAGGCAGGGTGTTGGTTGGCCCGAGAATTCACGAGCAGTATCCCATTCTTTTTTTCCGCCTTCCTCTGGCTCTGGCTCTCTTCCTTCCTTGGAAGATCTTTTCTGTCGGTGTCCAGCCTCTTTTCATTTTATCCAGTGGACCTCAGCCTTTTGCCAAGTAGGACCTTCTGCCCATGACACCCTTTGAAAAACAACGTGGGTATGGTTGAAAAAGTTCTAGCCTCAGAGTCAAGAGAACTGAATAAGATATGACCTCTCTGGTCCTCAGTTTCCCCATCTGTAAAGTGAGGATAATAATCCTTGCACTACCCTACCTCACAAGGTGCTTATAAGACTTGAAAGAAACAAGGTATGTGAAATACAATCTGGGAATCAGATAAAGGATTAGGGGATGGATAAACAGGGCCCCGCCCCAAGGCAGGGACCAAGAAACTTGGATCAGGGCTAGGGAAAGGATACTGGAGAATGGTAGCGGTGGGGGAAGGGCCCTGGAATGCAGCTGCTGGGGCTTCCTGGGGCTAAGTCTTCTTCAGCTATTCACTTACTCCTCCTTGATCCGTGCTTGAGTGGAGGCTGAGTCTTTCCAGTGTGGAACCTGAACCCACATCTCCACACACACACTCTTGGTAGTACCCCCTGCAGCTGACATAGGACCTGATGCTGAGTAAGTGGATTGACTGTATCTTTCCCTCACCCTGCCCCCCCGCCCCACACACACACACCTGCCTAGGTCAAGTGATTCCAAAGGCTCCCCTAGCCTTTGATTGGGTTCAGGTCACAGGATTCCTCATTCTGGGGAGTTAGGGGAAGGGAAGCTGGTGAGAGGAGGCATCTGCTCTCCTCTCTCCCACTACCTCCATTCAAGGTGGGGAGAGACGATTGGGCCTATGACAGTGTTGGTCCCAGATTAAGACTGAGTTCTTAACCCCTAAACTTGACTCATCCTCAGATTAAGCACCACCCTAGCAGCCTTTCTCTGTCAACGAGGACTGAGAAACCCTCTGCTCACTTCGTCAGCCTATGCAAGCCAAGTTAACTCTTTCCCTGCTGACATCCTATACCAGGACCCCGACAATGAAGACTGCTGTGGGTTGGAACGGTAAGAGGAGGTGAGACCTGAATTTATCCATCACTTATTTCATGAAGAGGGACAGTGTGGTGTAGTGGAAAGAGCATTACATTCTCAGAGCCTACAGTCACAGATCCAAATTTGATTACTAGCTCTCCTGCTTACTAACCTGCGTGACCTTTGGTAAGTCACTCAACTTAGAAAGCCTCTTGATGGATGACCCTTTGGTAGAGGTGAAGTGTGAGTTATACCTGGCAGAATGGTTAGGCCTTAGGTCAGAGAACATTCCAGTACCAAAGGGACTATAAACATGCCTGGAATACTCTTACTCCTCATCTCTACCTAGTGACTTTTCTGGCCCCCTTCAAGTCCCAGCTAAAATCTTCTCTTCAAAAGGAAGCTTTTCCTGGCTCCCCTTTCATGCTAGTGCCTTCCCTTCATTAATTATCTTCAATTTATTCTGTATATATCTTGTCTGAACAGACTTATTTTCATGGGGTCTCTCCCACTAGACTGGAGAGCTGGGATGGTCTTTTGCTTTTTCTGCATCCTCTGCACTGGCACAATGGTAGGTGCTTAGTAAATGCTTATTAACTGACTGATCAAAAGTAGGGAGGAACAGATGAGCATGGGATATTTGAGAAACTGATTGCCTTGCTGTGGCGGAGAGCATCCATCAGACAGGAACCCAATAGGGTCAGAGAAATAAAAAGGAATGGCCTTCAATGTTTGGCAAGAAGCCATGAGGCTCAAATGAGATAATGGAGCTAAGATACTTTGCAAACCGTATGTAGGAATATATGCATAATAAATAACATAATATTTATTTATAACGCGTTAAATAATAAATATTATATATAAATGCATTCTATAATAAATATATAATATATTAAATAATAAATATATAATATGTGTGCCAGTTGTTATTATTATTATTAACCTCCAGTCACTAGGCCTCTAATCTGGTGATGACTCTGTTCCCTGAGCCTTCTATTGAATTCCTGCTAAATTCAAGTTATGTTCATCAAGCAATACATATGTGTATATATACACACACACATATATATGCACACACACACATATATATTTATATATGCATTGTTGTTGTTCAGTAATATCTGACTCTTTACGAACCTATTTGGGGTTTTCTTGGCAGAAATACTGGAGTGGTTTGCCATTTCCTTCTCCAGATCATTTTACAGATGAACTGAGGCAAACAGGGTTAAATGACTTGCCTGGGGTCACACAACCAGTAAATGTATGAGGCCAGATTTGAACTCAGGAAGAGGAGACTTCCTGATTCCAAGTCTAGTGCTCTATCTACTGTACCACCTAGCTGCCCAGATATATACATAAATACAGATAGATATGAATATGGATATAGATATATATGTGTATATATACATAGGTATACACTTTTAAATTTAATCTGTATTATTAACACTTTATTAAGTCTAGACCAGGGCTTCTTAATCACTTCTGTGCTTCTTAAACTGTGGGTCTCCACAGTCTTGGGCAGCTAGGTGGTGCAGCCTAGGCTCCAGCCTTGGGGTCAGGAGGACCTGAGTTCAAATCTAGCCTCAGACATATAACACTTACTAGCTATGTGACTCTGGGCAAGTCACTTAACCTCAATTACCTCACCAAAAGAAAAAAAAAGTGCTAGTCTAGACCACAAACAAAATAATAAATCAACCCCTGATTTGTATAAGGACTCCCATTTCTGAGGTATAAATTTAACACTGAAAATTTAACCATCAGCTCTCAAGATCTAGTCTGAGCTAGTTCCAGCATGACCCTGGCTTTTACCTACATATTATCATCTTTTGCCTATAACTTTGGGTGTTAACATTTGCTGCATCATTGACTCCTTTAGAAAACCTTTGGACCTCTCTCAGAATAATGGTTTTAAATAACTGAAGGAAATGCCAAATTTCAAACAGAAATTAGTGAAAATAATCATATAATTTTTCCCTGATCCAAGTTCAAGGATTCCCTGAAATCTGAACCCCAGGTTAAGAACTCCTGGCCTAAGAGATCATAGGATTTACAGCCGGATAAGACCTTAAGGATCATCTAGTCTACTCTCCTCATTTTACAGATGAGGCAATCAAGGCCCAAAGAGGTTGTGACTTGTTCCTATTCAGGTGTTTAATAAGCATTAAGTCTACTTTAAGAGCTGGGAGAAAGCTGGGCTCATTCCTCTATGTATTATGCACTTTATTTTAATTTAATTTTATTTTATTTTGGTGAGGGCAATTGAGGGTAAGTGACTTGCCCAGAGTCACACAGCTAGTGAGTGTTATGTGTCTGAGGCCACATTTGAACTCAGGTCCTCCTGACTCCAGGGCTAGTGCTCTATCCATTGTGCCACCTAGCTGCCCCTATTATGTACTTTAAACAAACAAACAAAACAAAACAAAAAATTAGATTGACACCCTTAGGGCTGAAGCTTGAATGTGGAATTATAACATTTACATTATAGAGATGGTCAAGCAAAGCCTATCAGCAACTGTACTTAGTTGTGGATTAGGTTTCCATTGTCAGGAAAGTTGAAGTGGTGATTTTGAAGAGATGTGTCCTATCTTTACATAACCTTTGTTTGGCCCAAGTTGGTTTGAACACCATGTGACACCAAGGAAGATGTGGGCAGTGCCTGATCTCATTTAGTGGTAAGGCCTGTCAAACTGTCATATTTGACATCAGACACCAACAGGCATGAAGAGATACCAGCCACAGCTCACAATGCCCCCTACTCAATGCACCTACTCAGGAAAACTTCATTTCTGAACCTGTCCCTACTGTGCTGTCAATTGAGGTTATTTAGAAAAAGCATAATTGTATGCAGCTCTTTAATTGTGATATTAGAATGGAATGAGGACACATATCAAAGTACCCAACAAGAGCATCTCTTTCTTTCAAGCTCAAGAATCCTGTTCATGCCAGCTTTGCCCTCTGTTTCAGTGGGCAAACGTAAAACCTGGGAGCTCCACAAGACATAGTTCAGGTGCTTGATTCAAACCTCCCTCTCCGGGTTCTTCAAAAAGAGAAGGTATCAGCCACTCATGGAGCCCCATGGCTTGGCTAGGGCTCCCACCTGAATCCTGCTGCACCCATGCTCTTCCTCATGGGTCTGGTCTACTACACCCTGCTCAGTGGCATTGGCTGACAATCATTCTGCTCTGGGAATTCCTCTTGCTTCTATACACATTCCCTATCTGGCCCCAAAAGTATATGGCCTTACTATCTTATCATAGGAAATGCTGGGAAGAAAGGAAGTGAGGAAGGAAGGAAGGAAGGAAGGAAGGAAGGAAGGAAGGAAGGAAGG
>NW_020948983.1:803877-836096 GCF_900497805.2 Vombatus ursinus | reverse complement strand
AGGAAGGAAGGAAGGAAGGAAGGAAGGAAGGAAGGAAGGAAGGAAGGAAGGAAGGAAGGAAGGAAGGAAGGAGGGAGGGAAGAAGGAAGGAAGGAAGAAAGGAAAAGAGGGAGGAAGGTTGGAAAGGAGGGAGGAAAGAAGGAAAAGAGGGAGGAGATAAATGAAGGAAGGAAAGGAGGAAGAGGAGGGAGGACATAAAGGAAAGAAGGGACAGAGAGAGGAGAGGAGGGAAAGAGGAAGGAAGGAAAAAATTATTTAGTGTCTACTACGTGACAAGCAGTATGCTAAGTGTTTCACAAATATTGTCACATTTGATCCTCACAACAACCCTGAGAAGTAGGGGCTATTATTATCCCCATTTTACAGCTAAGAAAACTGAGGCAAACAGAGGCTAAATGACTTGCCCAAAGTCATATAGCTAGTAAGTATCTGAGGTCAGATTTTAGGTTGGAGTTTCCTGACTCTAAGTCCAGCACTCTATCCACTGTGCTACCTAGCTACCAAGAGGTAAGCGGTCTCCATGCCACTTGCTATTTTGTATCTCCCCTCGTTTACCTTCACCTGAATCCTCACAGTCCCATCTCCCATGTCACTTCCCCCATGTTTGAATGCATTTGGAAAACAGTGCAGCGTTCCTAATGAACCCGAGCTACTCCCTAGTACAATGACCTTTTTTTTGGTTTGGTTTTGTTCTGCTTTGTTTTTTAACCACAAATGTTCTCTTGATGGCATTATATGTTTATAAATCTTGAAGTAGCACAACTTTCTGAAGAATCACCATTATAGTCGACTAACCAATGGGTGAGTATTTCCAATGATGCCCTAAATGCATGAAATGACATAAGGGACAATGGCGAGGAAATGTAGGAACAGAAAAGGAGATGGGCCAGTCATGAGTGATGAGAGCAAGGTATAAGAGACAGCCTGAGTTCTCCACTGATTTTCCCCAAATGCAAAAAGAACTAGAGGAAGGTTCTTAACCTGAGGTCCAGGTACGTTTAAGGAATCTTATATAAATTTGGTGGGTCTGCAAGCTAGGATGAGAAAAAAGATTTACTTCTCTAAAATTACATATTTATTTTTATTAACCTCTTACTGGCAGCCAGATGTCATTGGATAGAGCACTGGACCTTGAGTCAGGAAGACCTGAGTTCAAATCTGGCCTCAGATATTTGCTAGCCATCTCATTTAACTTCTTTCTTCCTCAGTTTCCTCGTCTATAAAATAGAGATAATAATAGCACTTACTTCTCAGAGTTGTTGTGAGGATTAAATGAGATAATAATTGTAAAAAGCGCTTAGCACAGTGCCCGGCATATAGTAAGCACCATATAAATGTTAGTTATTGTTATTGTTATTGTTATTGTTATTATTATTATTATTAAACCTCTGTCTTCCTCAGTTTCCTTATCTATAGAATGGGGATAATAATAGCACTCACTTCCCAGAGCTGCTCCCTAACAGGACACAAATGGAGCAGTTTTGTTGCTACATTGTTAAATTTAATGTTAAATTTAACACGCACAAGTGTGCGTGTACATACACACACACACACACACACATATGTATATATTATTTGAGCAACTAAGTGGTACAGTGCACAGAGCGCTGGGCCTGGAGTCAGGAAGACTCATCTTCCTGAGTTCAAACCTGGCCTCAGACACTTACTAACTGTATGACCCTGGGGAAGTCGTTTAACCTCAATTTCTTCATATGTAAATTGACCTGGAGAAGGAAATGACAAACTACTTCACTATCTTTGCCAAGAAAACCCCAAATAGGGTCAGGAAGAGTCGAACATGACTGAAATAATTGAACAACAAAGTTACACTCACATGCGCACACGCACACACACACATACATACATACATATGCTACTTAAGAAATAAAGTGTATATAACAGAATTCAGAGTTTCTTACACAACAAGCCTCTTTCTTGCTCTTTTTTGTACATTGAAATGTTTATGTCTGTTGGTGATTAAGTTCACAATAAAAAAGAAAAAAATTAAAAGAACAATTCATATTTAGATAGCATTTCAAGGCTTATTAAAAAAAAAAAAAGCCTTTCCCAGAATAACTCTATGAAGTAAGTGGTATACGATAGTAATACCCATTTAACAGATAGGGAAACTGAGGCTGAGAGAGATTAAGTGGCTTGCCCAAGGAGCTTAATAAAATGGTGCAGTACAGGCTCAAACTCAAATTTTCTGAGTCCAAGACCAATATTTTAATATTTTTGCCATTATTATAAAAGGCCTCTCAACTTACATTCAACCCATCGTCTCATGTATGCAAACTGTCCTCACTGAAAGTAGGGTCTAAGGGCAGATTGGGACATCTAATACCAAGAAAAAAAAAAAAGAGGAGGTGGAGAAGGAAGAGAAGAAAAAGAATCCTCAAGCAATTTAGATAACTAAGGGGAAAGTCTAAAGCTTCTGAGGGCAGGCTTCCTGCTAACTTCAGTCATGTATGTGTGATGAATTCTGCCTCTAGAGACAGTTTTTGACCAAAGGGAGATTGAAATACTACAAAGTTCACTCTGAGTTCTCTCCAGTCCTAAATAGGAAACATACACATGCTCACGTAACAGCACAAGAGAAAACACACAACTTATTTTCATTGCACAATAAAAAATGCCTGAATTAGTCAAACAATAAGATCACATTGCCTCTTGCATCATGCCAAGTTTGGGGCTAAGGGAACAGATGTGAAATCCATCTTGTCCTTATGACCGTTGGGGGGGGGGGAATGTCTTCCATAAAGGAAAAAAAAAAAAGGAAGTGAAAGAAGGATCACTTTTACTTTCCAGCTTTGCAGACCAAGACATTTGGAAAGAACCCCATAAATTCTATCCATAACAAAGCATGCTCTTAACGAGCTGGGACTGCCTCTGTTGAGTTTTCTTGGCCCAGCGTGATTTCATGCTCCAGCCTCTGATTAACTGGAACCTTTCTGGGAAATGCTTCCACATGGACAGGCATGGAAGGCAGGCAAGTCCATCATTTTAGACAGGGGGCTCCTGAAGTTAATCTCAAGTCTATATCAGTATGTGGGTGCAATAAGCATGATTGGATGACTATGATTCTGCTTGAAA
Source organism: Vombatus ursinus (assembly GCF_900497805.2). NCBI lineage: Eukaryota > Metazoa > Chordata > Mammalia > Diprotodontia > Vombatidae > Vombatus > Vombatus ursinus. The sequence continues at coordinate 833,003 of NW_020948983.1, read as the reverse complement.
ATGCCTTAAAATGGATCTCAATATCATTAAGCTTTCAACCTTTAGGGAGCCTTCCAAGCTCAGTGCGCGTACACTGGGGTTCTTTCTCCTTTAGCCAGAGCACAATTCTGGTCTGCTACAATCATTCTCAGCTTGCAGGTAAAGACAAGCCGCTAGGGGAGAAAATGTATTTATTATTTTGATTTATAAAAGCATGCCCAGTGCTTAGGCTTCTGGGTACACATGCTTTAAAAATGACACTTATTACAATAAATAATACAAATGAGACTGCTTTGCCAAGGGGAAAAAAGCTGATTTTTAAAAAAATGACTCAGTCTTATTTATGCTACCAACCAGATTGTTGCTGAACAGAAGCAGTAAATTTTGGAGTTGTTCCTGAAATGTCAGAGAGAGGAGTAGAGGTGAATGATGGGAAATCTCAAGGTATCCTAAAAGTAGTAGGTGAAGGAGAAGAAGAAAGGGAATGGTGCTCTGGCTCTCTAATCCTTGGCTTATCCTGCTCATATTTGTCCAAATATAATGTGATTAATATGATATAGTATAACATGATAATATAATGTAATGCAATGTAATGTGATATGATGCAATACAATACCATGAGATATGATACAATATAATGATATCATATCATATCATATCATATAATTCCATATATGGTCCTTTCCTCCTGTCTACCTCACTAGTTTTTTGCATATGTCTTGAAGAAAGGCTGTTGGCCATCCATATCTGTAACTAGGAATGTACGTAGTTGAGGCAAGTATCACGAACTATGGGGCAAGCTGCATAAATTATGCCCTCAGTTGAGACAGAAAGATGGGACACCACCCCATAGTAGGGAGAAGGGGAAACAAAGATCCTTTCATATCAGTAGCTGCTAAAGAGGTTGCCATTAGGTTGGGGGAAGGAGGTAAGGGAAGAGTTCACTCTACCTTACCATCTAGTAGCTTTATATTTTACTTAATTATTATTGCTAACTAGATACTACAATCAATCATTTTTATCTTGCGGAAAGACTGTAAGTGCTATCAGAACTCTAAATCCTTTAAATTCAGCACCCTATGGCAAAGCTCTGGTCACTCCTAATAATAATGCATCCACTGTTGGCCACTAATGTTAACTCTTTCTTTCCATGATATAGATAGCATTTTCTCTCTCTCTCTTTTTTTTAATTCTCACATTCAAGGTGCAAGTGATAGCATGTTGTGGTAGACTGAGTCCTGGATTAGGAGTGTGATAAGAGCATTTTGAGTCAAGAGTTTGGGATTCTCATCCCTTTGTGTACTCACATTCAAACCATGGGAGACAGTTTTGTGTAGTAAATGCTGTCCTAGATTTGAGGTGATCATTTCAGAGGCCCAATGCTGGAAAGATGATCAGTCATTCCTTCCTTTTCCCCAACATTTAGCAGCAATACTCTCTAAATGGATGGTTATGTATTGAGCATTCACCATCACACAACTAAAAAGTGAAAGCTGAGCCCAGTGCATAACTTGTATATCTAAATGAGATTTTTGAAGGATTTAATATAGTTGTCCAGGTCCTAAGATGGTGGAGAAGGGTATTGATACATGACGGCCTCTGAGGTGTCTTCCTGTATTGTCAGCTTCTGTGTCTGTGGAATGCAGATAACATAGGATCACAAACTTAGAGCTAAAAGGGACCTCAAAAGTCATCTCGGAATATTCAGCAATGATCTTCAGCAGCAGTCCATCTTGACCACAGCATGGTTTGAGGTTGAACCATTCTAGCTTACATGCAGGGGGGAAAAAAGAGCCTTTCTTCTTAAAGCAATTATCAACCAAGTCTGGGCATATTCCTGGTCTTGAAGCTTTGAGGAGATCTGATAGGCTGAGGTACTTGTGGCTGAATTCATTAGCAGCCTTTCTAAATTCATGATTGACTTTCTGAGCATTCTAACCTTGTCACACATTCAACATCTTTAATGGCTTTAGATACAGATGACTTCTAACTGAATGGGAAGGTGACCTGTACTACTCAGTATCTTATAATTAACCTAAGGATGACATATTCATATTCAGAGATGTTAGGAGGTGGCTCTTTTTTCAAGTAGGACAGCCTGACCAATGTTAATTATCCTGAGAATGATCTTGGAAGAAGCTACCATAATCTTAGTGTCATTGGGATGGGGAGGAAAGGGTACATGTGTATATGTGTTAGTGTGTAAGTATGTGTGTATATGAGTGAGTGTATATGTGTGTGTATTGTGAGTGTATTCATGCATTTATGTATATATGTGTGTGTGTATGGTTGTGAAGGGCTAGGCACTGGTAAGAGGGAGGACTGTGGCTGTTAGCTCTACTTCTGGCAGGTGTCAAGGGATAGCCACATATAGCCCAAGATAAGCCATTTAATTCATCTAGGCAGAGGTAAACTACTTAGAAGATAATCATTGTCATAATATTTCTATGAATGACCTTGATACATAGAACCAACTGGTGAAAGTTCTGAAAATTACTATGTTCCCTCCATGGGGTTGCCCAGGGAATTCAGAGGAAAGATATGAAATCATTAGGAGGCAGCAGGAATTACAGTTTTGTGTGTGTGTGTATGTGTGTGTGTGTATGTGTGTTTCCCTGTCTTCAAGTATGTGAATCTGTCTGCATACGTGTCTATCAAGTCTGCATTTGACCCTGAGCAAACTACTCACCTCTCCTTTGTCTTTCTAGTTATAAGGCACAGAAGAGAATATTTATTTATAATTTACCTGGACTCTTGGCTTGCCGATGGTATGTATCAAGGTTGCTCTGGACAGCCCACAGAGTGGGTGTAAATATTTTTTTTAACCACATGTGATTTCACTGATGTAGACAATTTCCATTGAGGAACTTCTTCTACCAATGCCCAACTAATAGTCTTAGAGAGTTGCTTAGGGCACTGAGAGTTGAGTAATTTGCCTACTTTTATCCTTGCTTTACAAAAGAGGAAGCTGGAGCTCAAAGACTTGCCCAGGGTCATCTAGCCAGTATGAATCACAGAAAGGATCTGAACCCACAGTCTACCTGACTTTAAGGCTAATTCACTATCTACTGTGCAGCCAGGAGGCACAGTGGATAGAGGGCTGGACTTAGAGTCAAGAAGACCTATGTTTGAATCCTGCCTCTGACAATTACTAGCTGTGTCCCTGGGCAAACCATTTCATCTCTTTCAGCCTCAGGTTCTTCATCTATAAAATAGGAATGATAATAGCCCTTACCTCACAGGATGACTGTGAGGCTCAAATAAGAGAATAGTTTGCAAACCCAAAAGCATTAAACTAATGTATTCCTTAATTAATTAAACTTCAAAGCACTATTATTATGTTCTGTCATGCAGTTTCTCAGTCAATACATTATTGTGCAATAATATGGATAATTATAATTAGCTTTCTTTGTATCCCCTACACAATGCCTAGCACATAGGAGGTGCTTAATAAATGCTAATTGACTGACAATTATATTATACTGATAAAGCTGTCCCAAGACTCGGTGCTTACCAAGTCCCACTGCCCTCTTCCAAATAAAATATGAATGTTTATAATCACAGTCCAGGAAATATGAACTTCTGTGGAGACTACAGTGTGGAGGCAACTCTTCCAAGACAAAACCAGAAACTCTATGGGGTTTTATGGCCTCGTGTTGCCAAATGTAGGGACAGCTGTCAAATAACTATACACTCAAGTAAAAAGCCTATCCATACCTATCTCCATTAAGGAAGCTGGATTCCTTATTTGCTGGGCTATTCCAACCTTGATAGCAACCTTAATAAGCAAGTCTAATTTGTCTTCTACCCCTTTATATGACCTTCAACCACCTTTCAGTGTTTTCCTCCCCAATCCCCCCATTCTCAGGGTAGCCAGTGGTGCCTCAGTTTCCCTCCTATGAAAACAACTCAATGAACTAATTGACTCTAAGTTCTTCTCATCTTTAGGGATGAGAACTGTGATTTCATTAGTACTAAAGAAAACTCCCAGGTAAGGCAACTCCTTCTAACCAATAAAGGCTGGTATCTTCTCTGTAACTTATAGCTTTAGAGCAGGAGCTCTAAATCTTTGTTGTGTGTCACAGACCTCGTTAGCAGTCTGGTGAAGCCTGTGGGCCCCTTCTTAGAATAATGTTTTAAATAGTTTTAAATAATTGAGAGCAGGGAGCATCTTCTGTTTTCTTTGAGTCCCTAGCACTTAGCACAGTGCCTGGCATATAGTAGGCACTCACTAAGTGCTTTTTGACTAATAATTGAAGGAAATGTTCAATTTTACTTAGAGGCTAGTGAAAAATGTATTTTTTTCCCATCCAAATTCAAAGACTTCTTGAAATCCACCTCCAGATTCCTTGGTCTGTGGGTCTTGGGCTCCATAGACTCTATGTTAACCCTTGTCTTAGAGAGTTGTCTAGTATACCAGGAAGTTGAGCAACTTGCCCTAGATCGCACAGCCAATATATGTCAGAGGCAGGATTTGAACTCACATCTTCCTGATGTGGGGTCCAGCTCTTTCTCCCTTGCTCCACTATGCCATGAAGCAACTGCTATGGAATATTTGCATTTTAATAGCAGCTGTTTGAAGTTTTATTGTTCAGTCATTTCAGTCATATCTGACTCTTCATGATCCCATTTGGGGTTTTCTTTGGCGAAGATACTAGAGTAGCTTGCCATTTCCTTCTGTAGCTCATTTTACAGATAAAGAACTAAGGTAAATAGCACTAAGTGACTTACTCAGGATCATACATCTAGTAAGTGTCTGATGTTGGATTTGAACTCAGGATTTCCTGACTCCAAATCCCTACTGCACCACCTAGCTGCCTTTTGCTTAAAGGGGGTCAGTATTTAATCCAAAGGAAGCCAATTTAACAAATGTTTACTAAATTCTACTATACGCAAGGAACTGTCCTAGGTGCTAGGGGTATAAAGCCAAGAAAAGGAGGGGAGAGCCACTACCCCTCACCCCACTCCACAGCAGGGCATATAACCTGTATATAAGTCTATACAAGCAAGTGTTACAGAACAATTTCAAAAGGGAAAGAGTGTTAAAAACCAGGGGAGATGAATCTTTAGATATGGAACTTCAGGCCTTGGAGTACTGGAAGGTGGGGGGGAAAGAATTTGGGAGGAAAGTCTAGCCAGTACTTTGAAATGACACTAATTTTGCCTGTCATATGCCTCTGGATCTACTGTTTACCAACTAATTATTTTTCATCATTAACTAAGAGATCCCACTCACTGAGCCCCAATTTGAACCAGTGACACAGACATGAAGGTCCTCAGATGGTTCCCCAACCAAGTCCCCATGCCATCCATTTCTGCCAAATATAGATAGTCCTTTTAATCCCTCCCACTTCCTCACCCTCCCACTTCTTTCAGGAGGCACTCACTCACTAGCTTGAGATGAAACAGATTCTCAGCACCCCCATCCTTTGGAGTCCCCAGGGCAACCATGTTTTATGTAACCACAGCATATGTTAAGCCATGGAGGGAAAAAATCTTGGAATTACAGAATGTGAGAGCTGGAAGGAACCTTAAAAATCATTTGGTTCAAATCATTTGACAGGTAAAGAAGCTTAAGACCAGGGAGAGAAATAACTTCCTCAAAGTTACACAGATAGTTAGTGACAAAGTCAAGACTAGACCCTAAATATTCTGACACCTAGGCCAGTGGGTACTCTCCTGCTTCTATTATACATTGCTACTAAGGCTTCTGTGACAGAAAAATCCTGGAAAGTGCATTTGAGTCTATGGTATTCCAACTCACCCCTGCTCTTGCTTATACAGAGAGTTCAAGCATTGCCCAGCATCCTCACAAGCAACTGAAAAGCTCAGGATGTGATAGCCACAGGAAGGGCATGGTTTCACCTTTAGCCTATGACCTTGACATAGAGAAGAATTTAAGAACTTACCATGCTATCTTTTCTGATACAGAGATGATGTGACTAGCATTCAGTCACTAAGGCATGGTGTAGGCTAGTTTTTCATCTGTAGTGGGGATGGCTATGCAGTGAATCATCTACATTCTCTCACTCCCAACAGCTCACCTTTGCCCAATGACTTACTGATTAGGAACGAACAAACTGGTTTGAGTTGAGCCAGCTGGGGACTTTTGGGTGGTTAGCAAGTGATAGGGATACACCAAAGAGATCACAAAAATGGGGAAAGGGCCCACATGCACAAAAATATTTATAGCAGCTCTTCCTGTGGTGGCAAAGAATTGGAAATTGAGGGGATACTCATCAATTGGGGAATGGCTGAACAAGTTGTGGTATATGAATGTAATGGAATACTATCGTGCTGTAAGAAATGATGAGCAGGTGGACTTCAGAAAAGCCTGGAAAGACTTGTGTGGACTTATGCTGAGTGAAGTGAGCAGAACCAGGAGAACATTGTACACAGTAACAGCCACGTTGTGCAATGACTAACTTTGATAGACTTAGCTCTTCTCAGCAATGCAAGGATCTAAGACATCTCCAAAAGTCTCATGGTAGAAAATACTATGCACATCCAGAGAAAGAACTACGGAGTTTGAATGCAGATCGAAGTATACTATTTGCTCTTTTTTTTCTTCTGTTTTGTTTTGTTTCCTCTTTCTTGTGGTTCCTCCTATTGGTTCTAATTCTTCTTTACAACATGACTAATGTGAAAATATGTTTAATAGGAATGTATATGTAGAGTCTATATCAGACTGCACACCATCTTGGGGAAGGAGGTGGGGAAGGAGGGGGAGAAAATTTAAAACTCAAAAGCTTATGGAAGTGATTGTTGAAAACTAAAAATAAATTAATTAATTTTTAAAATAGTGATAGGTATACAATCTCTGGCCATAGAATAAAGATGCCTAGTCTATCAGGAATCAAACTAATAATCTCAGTCTCATTAGCACCATGTTCTAACTAACTAATTGTATTAACTAGCCACCATGTAAGACACAACTACAGTGATATTAGATTACATTTCTATGATAATTTTATCCTTTTCCATAAATCATCTTATATTCAACTCTGACTCAAGTTGGTTACCAAGAAGTTTAGTTCCAATATTTGAAAGAAATGAGACACTTGCAGGTCATTTAACAGTAAAACAAATAAAAAAATAAAAGGTTTACTTTGCCGTAACATAGAAAGGATACTCAACAAGTATATAAAACTCATCTGGATAGACAAGGCATGTCTGGCCCACAGGACAGAGTGTGGTGATAAGTCTTGGGATAAGTTTGAAGAGCCCAATATTACACATAGGCAGGCCTTTTTCTGCCCTTAGGTAAACAAGAAGTCACATCAGCCACCAGGAAGCTGTATCAACAGCTAGGAAGTTTGAACCCTAGCGGCTTGGGCCAATCAACTCTTGAGGACAGTTTCTTTTGCTTTAAGGAAAATAACTAGTATAACCTGTATAGCATGGGGTTAAGGTGGGGGAGGACCCTGGCTCATCATACGTAGGTATTAATCTCCCCATTTTATACACGAGGAAACTGAGGCCCCGAGAGGAGGCAACATGCTCATATGAACATGGCTAGTAAGTGAAGGGATTGGGATTCATACCCAAGTCTTTGCTTTCTGATCCCCGTATGCTTTTTCCCACCCTACCACAATCCTGATTGCTAATTCAGAAGACTGAGAAATCAGCACTCTGACAGCCTTTCTAAGAGTTCAAAAGCACCAGTCCCCAGTAACCCAGAGACCCATCGGAACCTGACAAGCCAATGAAACTCATTCTCTCCGTGTCTGACTCTTAGAAACATCCAGCATCTCCTTATAATCCTGTGGCTGAGAGGAAGTCAGCCTAAGGGATTCCCAAAGCTCAGCTATCTCTTAATATAAGGAAAACTCTTTGCAGACCTTAAAACACAATACAAATTCCTGTTGTTGTTGTTGTTGTTATCTGCAACAGTGTCAGAGCTGTGCTAGAGGATCTCCATGTCAGACTGGGGAAAGGATGCGCTGAAACAAGGGCTGATCTAAATCCCTTCCAACCTCCCAATGAAGTCTTCAGCCGGTGGCTGGGGAGCATGGATGTCTTAAAACTCACCCATCCACAACATTCACCACTGCTGGATCTGGGAAACTCAGAGTGTTTTATGTTGCTTAATTTAAAGCGGATGGAAAACTCACCTTGAAAAACTCTACATATGCGCCCACCCCACTGGAATTACTTTCTAATGTGACTCCACAGGGTCATTTTTCACTAGAAGAAAAACAACTGCAGCAGCAAAAACATCTGCACAAAATAAATCCCATCCAAGAGCTGGAGAAAAGAGCTAGAGGCAAGATCAGAGCACTCCCAGCAACTAATGAAAAACAATGCACTTGACCAGAACCTGGCTCAGACTAATGAATTATCCTTGCTTGGTTAATTCTCTAGCATTACTAATCAGACAAGAAGCATAAACTGTGCAGTTCATTAGCAAGACAGTAAAAAAAAATCATACAGCTATCATTGAGTTTAGGGATTGGGAAATTCAGCTTTGGGATAGTGGCAGTTTGGTCTGATGGAGGAAGCAATGGTCTTTGGAGGCAGAGACCTGGGTCTGAATCCTAGTTTTGCATGTTACTAATTGCATGACGATAGTAAAGTTCATTGATCTGAGCTTCAGGTTCCTCATCTGTAAAATGGGAACACTAATACTTGTTCCATCTACCACACCAAATTGTTACAAGGATCAAATGACATAATATACAGGGTGTTGCAAAAGCCTTAATGCAGTTTTGAGCTATTGAAGACTAAGACTCTGGGCACAGTTTGTATGAAAAAGCCTTTTTAAACCTTAAAGAACTGTACAAATGTCACATTATTATTGTTCTTATATTTTGGATAGGATCTGCGATTTTATTGGCATAGGGAACTCCCAGTGAGCAGACTTCCTTTAACAATGCAGATCAGTACCTGCTCTTCAATTTAAAGCCTTACAGAGTTGTATGATGCCAGACAATGGCAGTTAATAATAATTTTTTTTAAAAGTAGGATTAGCTGGCGTAAAAGACATCATCAAGGACTTATGTGATGAGAAAAGGAGTTGGGCAGGTTGGTCATATAACAAGATTGATGGACAGCCTGTGTGTTGCACAGGTAGACCTGAAATATTAATAGGGCCAGAGAAAGGTCTTTAGCACCTCAGGCAGAGATCTGCTAGAGAAGATTTATAGGAAGACCTGCAAAAGAATAACACAGATGAAAAGGTGTAAAGGGACTGCAATCTGAACCAGAGGAAAAAGTACCCAAGATCCCCGAGACCACAGGTTTTTTAATCCCCTACAATACCTAGAACAGTATCTTACACAGAGTAGGTTGTATTCAATACACATTTGATATATACATGTATATGCATATGAGATCCACCCTAGCCCCAAATAATCCCAGAAGGCCCAGATATCTCAATAATCTAATCAATTAACCAGTCACTTAAAAGTAGAATATGAATAGATTTTTAATCAATCTGAAAGATTCAGGGACTTTGGGTCATTAAATAAAGAAAGATGACACAACACAGGAAATAGATTATGATTGGTTGAAGATCAAGTCACGTCTCTTAGATCACATATACAAACAGCAAGCTAGTGCAGAGACAGTCAGTTAAGCAGCAGAGCACTCCAAATCTCCAGATTCAGGAGCAGTGGATTTCCAGAGAGGAAATCACTCATGAGGGAAGGAGAGAGTTTCTGTCTCCATGTCTCCATCTCTGTTTCCTCCCTTCTCCCCACTGACCATGTTAGAAGAGAGACTAGACTAATAGTAGACAACCTATCCAGCTAGGAATAAACATATTCCAAGGGCAAACTGAAAGGCTCCTGAGAAAAGGCAACTGAGTTCACAGAGGCAGAATTGACAAGGTACCCATCTTGTGATCTTCAAAAGGTCAAAAAAAACCCAAAAAACTGGAGGTCCTGTTGTCTGTCACTCTGTCACTCTCTCTGTGTGTCTGTATCTGTGTCTGTATGTCTCTACTTCTCTGTGTCTTTGTCTCTTAGTCTCTGTCTTCTTGTCTGTCTCTATGTCTATCTCTGTCTTTGTCTCTCTCCCTGTTTCTCTCCCTCTCTCTCTCTCTCTCTCTCTGTCTCTGTCTCTGTATCTCTCTCTCTCTTTCTCCCCTTTCTCTCCCTCTATAGCCACCCTCCAAAGCATAGGCTATATTAATATGGAAAAGTTGTATTTGGATCCCTGCACAAGGCATCAATGCTTTCAGTTTCACCACAGACTTCCAGATCAGAGGGACCATCCATAACAGGGATGACAGGATGTTTTCCTTCCCTCAGTCTACCAAAACAGTGGTTCCAGGGAGACAAGCTGCTTGCTAAAGAACATGAGGTTGACTTCAACACCTAAAAAGGTTGTTTTGCAAAATTTTTCTAGGAATGTAGAGCACCCCAGGCCCCAGCTGCTCCAAGGTGCACCTCTGTCTCACAGCCCAATTTTCCAACTAGGCTGAGCTCTGCGATCTGGTCTCCTGCCCTAGGCACAGACCACACAGAAATGTAGGTATCCTTCTACCTCTTTCTGGGCATTTGTTTGAACTGTAGCCTACCATTCCCTGGCTAAAAACCCCAAAGGGGCTGGTTTTCCCAGGCAAAGCTGCTTGCTGACCAAATATCATTTTGATAACTACTAAAGCAGAAAGTACAAGTCTCGTGGCTAAATCATTACTCATTCCCAGGTAAGTGCTTGTAGGACCCAATTATTCATTTCCGTCCCTTAGGGCCAACAGACAAAGAACTCCAGATAAATCACTGTGCCAGGACTTGCAAAAGACCATCAGGGTGTGTGGTGATCAAGGGGCCAGAGAAAAACAAATATTATTTACAGGACAAGTCGTATTTTAATATTTAAGTATATCTTTCAGCCATATCCTTTTAGTTCACTAGATTGACTAGGGCAAGGCAGTCATTAGCTCTCTATTTCTCATGTTCAATTCTTCTTCACAGTGGGAGGAACATAAAAACAAGAGGTCAGATGCTGGCCATTACATTACCCCAGTGAGGAAAAGTGATTTTTGCACAAGCAGGAAGATATTTTTAAATACAGATCCAGTTTCAATATCAATGCAGAAAAAGTTCATCTGGGGGGAGGGGGAAGATGTGAGGCTATCATAATGGCTATTTTGTAATAAAGTGCTGAAAGAAGAGGCCAAATCATACATCTTGTTCTTTCTTAAAAAATTATTTTGTCTGAATTCTGGAATATTTTATTTTCATCTTTTTAAAGATCCATCAGCAACCACCCTGAAAATTACTCTTCCAAGGTCAGAGAACACAACCAAGTTAGCAGAATGGAATCAAAAACTCAGAAACCCTTTGGCTGTTTTAAATTTAGGGGAAAGTAAAGCCACATTTTTTTTTTCAGGAAGCAAAGTAGGGAGGCACCTTAGCCACATTCTCTGATTAGATTGGCATTCAGTCACCAAAACAGATGCCTATCTTTGATGAAGGGATGACCTACATGAAAGAATATTAAGTCAGGAAGAAGAACATCATAGAAGGAGAACTGAATTTGGAATCAGAGGAATCTGGATTTGAACCCTAGCTTTGCTACTTACTACCTGTGTGACTTTGGACATATCTTTTCCCCCTCTCGGGGTTCCTCCTTTAAAGAATAAAGAAGATGAGCTAGATGATTTCTGAGGTCCATTCTATTACTATTACTTCTACTACTACTGCTTCTTCTACAACTACTACTATTTCTATTACTATGACTACTACTACCACCACCACCACCACTACTACTACCACTACCACTACCAGTTCTATTACTGCTATTATACCACTATACTACTACTACTGCCAATACTACTCTTACTACTACTACCACCACCACTACTACTACTTCTGTTACCTCTACTACCACTACTACTTCTATTACTACTACTACTACTACTTCTACTGCTACTACTACTACTATTACCACTACTACTTCTACTACTATGACTACTACTACTACTACTACTCTTGTAGGAAAGGGCTTACTGGATGGAGCCAGCTCAAACAGCTTTGGAGAACCAATTATTAAATTTTCAATGTGAAAATTTACACTGGAAATTGGCAAATGTTACAAATCAAGGGCTAATTTATTATTTTGTTGTTTGTCTAGACTTAAGAAAGTGATGGATCAAATTTTAATAATGTAGATTAAACTGAAAAGTCTGTCTTAAATACTCTTCCCCCCCTCCCAGAGAGCTGGCTATTAAACACTGACCAGCACACTCCGGACTCTAGTCCTCTTCTCTCTTATAAGCATTTGTCATTTTGTATTGTATTATTCAGCTCTCAGTACTATTTTATGTGTCAGTCTTGTCTCCCTGGCCAAACCAGACTGTGTCTGCTTCAGTCCCATCCCCTCCCCACCCCCCTACCTCCAACACTGCCACGGACATAAAAGGTGCTCAAAAGTGCTTGTTCAGTAACTGATTGACTCTCCACATTTAATTATTTGAGCTCATCAGACAGTTTGGCAAAAGATATTTCCACTTCCCAGACTTTGCTCAGGATTTGGAATCCTAATGCAGTGGATTTGATTCTAGACAGAGAGATCCAGAAATAGATGAAGAAGTCATGAAGCATACATAATTGATTCAGAAGGCATTGGGAAGGGGGGGATCTGCCCCCTTTCCTGCCTCTGGCTCCCTTCCTTCCACCTTCTTCTGGGAGCACCCTGTCCCTAGAGTTCCAAAAAATATAAGAAAGGAATACTTTTGTCAACTTTCTTCATCATTGTTTCCTTCCACTTCCTGAGAAATAGCCTATGTTATTATTCTGGATCCAATTTCACACCAAAAGAAACCTTTCATAGGAAAAAAAAATATTAAAAATCCAGACGAGTTTGAGAAAGAGACAGTTGACTTCTCCAGTGTCACACGACAGCCAAGCCAAGACCAGAACTCACTTCTAACTCCCAGTCCAATGCTGCTTTGAAAAATCTGGAGTGCTTCCCATGAAATATTATAAATTCAGTGATCAAAGCCTTTCCCAAGAACAGGTTTTGATGGGAGCCTAGACAGATGAGGAGGAAGTACACAAACACTTGGGAAAAAGACAAGAGGCTGGTGAGAGCAGAAGGAAAAAAAGTCCCCTTCGCATTATTTTGTCTAGGGTAGGTCCTGCTTAAGGAGACCAGATGTCTTGGGCAAATGTCCAAGAAATGTCCCAGTCAGGTCATGAGGACCCTGCATGTTACTGTGAGACAAAAGGAGTAGTTGTTTACATTGCTTTGTGAATTACCATAGTTGAAATTGAGCAAATTTCAGAAGTCATTGCTACTTGAGCAATTTACCTATAGTTTTAAGTCTAAGGACTCACCCCAGGTGAGTTTGCCAAGGAGCAGTGCTGTAACTTGGATGCAGTGAACAGGACTTCATCCCAGGGCGCTGACATCTGGGGAAAGGGTATGCTTCTGTCCCAGAAGGACACACTTTCTCCCCATGGGGTAGTCTTCCACTGCCCCACTGTGTGTAGCACAACTGACCCCAGGCCAGAAGATCCAGGGTTCTGTCACTATAGTAGATCTGTCCCAGGGACTGGGGCCAAATTGCCTCCCTCTCCAGATGAGCCTACACCCACAGTCAGCTTGTATTCTGTGCAACAACTCTTTCCCATCCCAACTCTGTCTGCCACAGGTTAAAAAAAATTAATTCAAAAAATAAAATTCTAGTTATGGTTCTGTTTGTCAGGCACTTAGAGGAAGGGGTGTGCTCTTAAAGCCAGCTCTAACCACAGCCAATTGTTAACTTTTCAGTAAGAGCATTTTCACTTCAGAAACCAGCAATTGCTATAAATCAGAGCTTGATTTATTATTTGGCTGATGGTCTAGACATTAAAAAGTGTGAGTAAGGCAGATTACACTTGAAAATGTTTGTGTATGTACATTTTTTGAGAGTCCCAACATTAAACATTTACCAGAACATCAGCATACCAACACACACTTTGTTCTACAAACATTGCTTCGGCTCAGCAGGAAAGCTCAAGGAATGAAATCATCACAAGATTGGAGGCTAATAATTAATATATAATTAGTTATATTAATGTAATTGAGACATTAAATAATTACTAAATAATTAATTGTATGAATGTGGTTAATATATAATTAATTTCTGGTTGATTGTATTAATGTAATTAATATATTACTAAATAATGTTGTTTATGTAATGATGCTATTTGATCCTCACAACACCCCTTCTTAGAGGTTAAGAGGCTCTCCTGACCTGGCTGCAGCAGGGCCTGTCTCTCATTGGCACAGGCCCTAGTTGCCATACAGAAAGGGGAAAAATCAATATGGCATAATGGAAGGAGTGCTAGATTGGAGAGACCTGGGCTCTGAACTGCTACTAACTGATTCTATGAGCTTGGGAAAATTACTTAACTTTTCTGGGCTTCAGTTTCCTCATCTGTAAATTAAAGGGTATTGGATTCAATTATCTCTAAAGTGTTTTCCAGAATTTGTAATGGTTTATCTTTGAAATAACTCTGTCTGACGAACATTCTATGTAATGCCTTCCCAACACACATGCCCATCAGTATCTTAGTCTCCCCACCACCACTACCACCACTGCCACCATTACACTGCCACTGCCACTACCATCCAATCCATCCATCTATCCACCCATCCATCTAGCCATCCATCCCATTGGCTTGTCAGAAACATGGTAATTTGTTTTTTGTACCCATACTACCACACGACTCGCTTTGTTTATCCAGTATAGAGAAACTCTAATTCTTTTTTAAAAGTCACACAAACTTCCAAGTCAACTCCACAGATTTCAACTTTCCAGATCCTGGCATTTCGCAGCAAGAAAAGGAGATGTTTCTGTCCAAATGAAATCAGATGCAAAACACCAGCCCACACCGGAAGAAACAACATAAAACCTGCTAGAACAGCAACTTGTGAATGGAAACCAGCCGAAGGAGTGGCTTTCTATAAATCTTGGAGTGTGCAGTTCAATGGCATCTGTGATACATTCCACTCCATTGATGAGCTGCATGTGAATGAAGTGGAGTCTACATTCTCATAAAAAACAGGGAAAGGAAAAAAAAGTTTGCACCTGCTCAAAACAAGCTGCTGCTTTTAGGAAAGACCACAGAGATAGTCTCATTGGCTTCCAAAACAACGGGGCCCACCTCTGTCTACACGGCTCATCAGTTCAGTGCAACAAACATTTACTAAGTAAGTTTTTCTGCCTCTGAGGCCTTGGGCTGGGCCCAAGGGAGCACAGAGGGGACAAATGACACAGTCCTTGCCCTCTAGGAGCTTTCAGTCGAGTAGGTACCATCTTACACCAGAAGGGCCCTCATTTCATTTGCAGGAAAATTCAATTCCAAAGAGACTGGTTAATCATAATTCCTTACATCTGCATACCCCTCTATAGTCTTCAAAGCACTGGCTCACCCATTATCTCATTAATCTTGCACCTGCTATATAGAAGCCCTTTTCCCCCCTCCTCTCCAAGGCAAAAAATAATTGCCTTCTGGGAAATTAGTTGAATTTGTAATGGCTTATCTTTGAAATAACTCACTCTGTTGAACATCAGTAGTTCCCCCAAATTCTGGAACTCTCCATGCTGGTGCTGAGCTGTCCTGATTGAAGAAGACATGACTGCAACCCATCACTCCCACTATATCTAGCTGGCATCAAACCATGCTTCCCATTCCATCCAACTGTAACCCACCAAGAAACAGGTCCTGGAAAGGCATCATCCTGGTGAGTGTGTCCCACACCACCCCACCCCCAACATTACTCTGTTCTCCATTTTCACCACTTGTTCTGGGAACAATAATCAAATTCATACTACCATTGCTGCCAGAAAGGGCATACCAATCTCCTGTCCAGTGGCTTCACTCACCATGCCCTGTGACTGCACAGACCAAAACTCGCTGCCCTAACCCTCACTCCACTCTCTGTGTGACCTCTCCCTCATTAGAATGTAAGTTCCTTGGGGGCAGGAATTCTTTCTTTTTACATCTACATCCTTAGTACCAACAAATACATTTTCACTGGTCATTCAAATTCAAATAAATCTAAGGTATATGCAATCTCATCCTGCAACCTGATGGCAACCTGGCCACAGTGACTTCCAATCTCGCCTCTGATAGTAGCTAAGCAACTTTCAGTAAGTGCCTAGCTATACAACCATGAATGAGTCACTTAATCCTGCTGAGTCTCCATTTCCTCATCTGTAAAATGGGGATAATAATACCCAATCTATCACCAAGGTCGATTGATTTTTACCTTTACCCCTCAGATATTCCCTCTTCTCTCATCTAACACTACCACCACACTGGTGCGGGCCTTCATCGCCTCCTGCCTAGACTATTGAAATAGCCTGTTGTGATTGATCTTCCTGACCCAAATCTCTCCTCCAGTCTATCTTCTACTCAGATGCCAAAGTGATATTCCTGAAGTGCAGGTCTCAATCTCACCCCCCCCAATCAATAAACTCCAATGGCTTCTTATCACCTCCAGGATCAAAAATAAAATCCTCAAAAATAAATAAATAAATAAATAATTGAAAAAAAATTTTAAATAAAATTAAAAATAAAATCCTCTGTTTGGCATTCAAAGCCCTTCATAACCTTCCCTCACCCTTTTGCATTCTTCTCGTACCTTACAGCCTCCCACGCAGACCCATCCTCTGCAATCCAGTGACACTGGCCTCCTCAATGTTCCTGGCACAATAAACTCTAAGCATCTTTGCTGACTGTCCCCTCTACCTGGCACACTCTCCCTCCTCATCTCTGCTTCCTGGCTGCCCTGGCTTCCTTTGAGTTCCAGCGAAAATTCCATTTCTTTGGGGAGGGAGGAAGGGAGAAAATTTGCAACCCAAAGTTCTAAAAACAAAAGTTAAAAAAATTGTTTCCACATACAACTGGGAAATTAGAAATAAAGGAAATGGGATATAGAAATCTATCCTACCCTACAGGAAAATAGAAGGGGAAGGGGATAAGAGAAGGGGGGGAGAGATAGAAGGGAGGGCAGATTAGGGGAAAGGGTATACAGAATTCATGCCATCTTGGGGTGGGGGAAGGGATGAGATGGGGAGAAAATTTGGAACTCAAAATCTTGTGGAAGTGAATGCTGAAAACTAAAAAAATAAATTAATTTAAAAAATAAATAAATAAAATCCCACTTCTTAGAAGAAGCCTTTGATAGGAAAATTAGCTTTAATATTGTTAATATCAAATGTAATTTTTCCTTTACACGTTTGATTTATTTTGGAACTTGACACCTTTCTTGATCCCATTGATTCTAATTCCTTCCCTCTGCTGATTTACTTTTTATCCTGTAGATAGTTTGTTTGTACATAGTTTTTTTTATATTGTCTCCCCCATTATACCGTGAGCTCCTTGGGAACTATCTTTTGCTTTTCTTTGTATTCCCAGTACTTTTCACAGCACCCGACACATACTGTTGTTGTTGTTGCTGTTGTTCAGTTGTTTCAGGCGTGTCTGACTCTTCCTGACCCCATTTGGGGTTCTCTTAGCAGAGATACTAAACTGGTTTGCATTTCTTTCTCCAGCTCATTTTTACAGATGAGGAACCTGAGGCAAACTGGGTAAAGTGACCTGCCTAGGGTCACACAGCTAGTAAGTATCTAGGCCAGATTTGAACCCAAGGAGACTCATCTTCCTGCCTCTAAGCCTGGCACTCTATGCATTGCACCACCTAGCTGCTGAGCCTGGCACACAGTAGGCACTTAATACAAGGAGGGTTATTAATTGACAGAATCCTCTTTTTTTTTCTACTATATGTGGAAATGTTCTTATTGATGTGGGATAATCTCAAAATAAAAAAATAAAATTATTTTTAAAAAATAAGAACGTGTGAGAAAGAATAACGTGAAATCAACTTGAGATAGGTTAGAGCCAGACAGTGAAGAGCTTTATAAACCTGAAAGAAGAGTTTATATTTTGTGCAGTAGGAATGCAATAGTGAGCCACAGAAGTTTCTTTTGCAAAGAACTGACAAGATCAGATGTGTGTTTTAGGAATTTCAATTTGGCAGCTGGATGGAGGATAGATTGAAGAAAGCAGTGACTAGAGGCAGGGAAACCAAACAGGAGGCTTTTGCAAGAGTCCAGATAAGATGTGACAAGGATCTTGCTTGGTGGTTGGTTGTATGAGGGGGACAAAGGATATGGATGTGAGATATTTTGTGGAGGGAGAATTGGCACGACCTGACAGCTAATTGATTATGGGACTGAGGAAAAGTGAAAATCAAGGATTAACTCCAACACTGTACACCTGGGTGACTGGAAGGATGATAGTGCCTTAGCAGAAATAGGGAAATTAGAGGAGGACTGTTTTGGGGGGCTCTTGGGGAAAAAGAATAACTTTTTCCTTAGACATGAGTTTAAGATGTCGATGGGTCATCCAAGGAAAGATGTCCAACAGGAAGCTGATAACATGGGATTGCAACTCAGGGGAAAGATAACGAGTTGCACACGGAAGGTACTTAATAAATGTCTTAGTTGAATTTTATCCAAGCAATCAGTATTTTATATCTATA
This sequence comes from Vombatus ursinus, assembly GCF_900497805.2. Taxonomy (NCBI): domain Eukaryota; kingdom Metazoa; phylum Chordata; class Mammalia; order Diprotodontia; family Vombatidae; genus Vombatus; species Vombatus ursinus. The sequence goes on along the minus strand of NW_020948983.1, from coordinate 814,538 downwards.
TAGTCACAAACACTCAGAGTTGGAAAGGAATTCGTAGTCATCTAGTTCAACCCTCACCTGATCCATGAATCCCTTCTATACCATCCTTACTAAGCAATCATTTCACCTCTCCTTGAATGCCTTTAGTGACAGGGACCTCACTCCGTCCTAAAGCAGACCATTTTTTTTTTTTTTTGCAGAGCTCCCATTAACAGGAATTTCTTCTTTAAATTGAGTAGATAGCTGTTCCTCTGTAACTTCTACCCTTTGGACTTCTACTGCTCTCTGGGGGAAATGAGAGTAAGTTAAATCCATCTTCTATCAGACAGCTCTCCAGATTTTTTTCAGCATGGCTATTACAGCTCTTATCTAAGGTTAAACACTACAGTATTTTCAGTTGTTCATACAACATGGCTTTGAGTCTCTTCAACATTCTTGTTACCCTCATCTGGCTATACTCTAGGTTGCCAACATCCTGCCTAACATGCAGTACCTAGAATTGAACATAAGGGAGGGAAGGGGAAGGAAATAAGACACCTACTCTGTGTCAGGCACTATGCTAAGCACTTTTACAAATATTATCTCATTGGACCCTCATAACAACCCTAGGAAGAAGATGCTATTATTATCTCCATTTTACAGCTGAGGAAACTGAGGCAGACAGCAGCTGAGTGACTTGCCCAGGGTCACACAGATAGTTAGTACTTGAGGCTGGATTTTGAATTTCTGTCTTCCTGACTTCAGACATTTAGCTCCGTCCCCTGGGCCACTTTGCTGTCTCTACTTCATAGTCCTTAAGCTGTGGCCTGACCAGTGCAGAGCACAGAGGAACTGTTACCCACTTTGCTCCAGACACTGGATTTCTATTCCAAAGATCACATCTGCTTTTGTGGCTGCCATGTCTGACTGTATTGCAGCCCCTGTCCCCTTGACAGTGGTGTCAGATTGATACCAGGTCTATCCCTCTCAGTCTTTCCATAGCAGGGTCACTATTCATTGTGCTTGGAAAAGAGTAGGCCAATCAAGAATAATGACACAAGGGCATTGAGCTTGTTTGCGACTTCAGCGCATCACCCGCCCATTGGAATTTTTCCAGCAATTGAAGGGATGAAGCAGCCCTGCTATTGTGGTTTAATGAGAGCATAGAAGAGGTTGTAAGCTGTAGGCAATGGCTCTCCTGCCTTTTAAAGTGAATTACTCTTCCTTTCATACAATGATAGGAAAGAAGAGGAAGAGGAGAAGGGGGAGGAAAGGGAGAAGGAAAAGGAGGGAGAGAAGGAAAGGCAAGGGGAGAAGAGGGGAGGAGGAGGGGGAGAAGGAGGAAAAGTGAGGAGGGGAGAAGGGAGGAAGAAGAGGAGAGGGAGGAGGAGGGGTAAAGGGAGGAAGGGGGTGGAGGAGGGATAAGGGGAGGAGAGGAGAGGAGGAGGCGGAAAAGGGACAAGGAAGGAGGAGGAAGGGGAGAAGGAGCAGGAAAAGGAGAGAGAGGAAAGGGAAAGAGAGAAGGGGAAAGTGAGGATGGGGAGAAGGGAGGAGGAAGAGGAGGGGAAAGAGGAGGAGAGGGGAGGCAGAGGGAGAAGGGGAGAAAGGGGAGAAGTGAGGAGAGGAAGAAGGGAGGAAGAAGAGGAGAGGGGGAAGGGGAAGAGAGGGAAAGGAAAAAGGAAGGAAGAGGCAGAGGGGCAGGAGGAGGGAGAAAGGGAAGGGTGAAAGAGGAAAAGGAAAAGGAAGAGGAGGGAGAGGAGAAGAAGGAGAGGAAAAGGATGCCCCTTTCAGGTGCTTTGTATGCTTCTTTTTAGACAAGAGGTTTCACTGAATGTTTAGCATAGTACTTCTTTTGCCTCCCCTCCCCCAGACTCTAGTCTCCTCAGGACCATCTCCTTCATCTGCATCCTCTGAAGCACCTACATGAAGGTGCTCAGTATGTATTTGCTGAATGAATAAAGGAAATAAGAGAAGGGAAAAGGAGATGGTGCAGTGGGTATAGTGATGGACCGAAGGCATTAAGATCTGAGTCTCTCTCTCTCTCTCTTTCCTTCTTTCTCTCTCTCTCCTTCTTCCCTCTCTCTCTCATACACACTCTCTCTCTCCTCTCTCTCTCCCTCTCTCTTCTTTCTTCCCTCTCTTTCTCTCTGCCTCTCTCTCTGTCTTTCCTTTTCTGATGATAATAGCATCTAACTCACAAGGTCGTTGTGAGGATCAAACAAGATAGCATGTGTACAATGCTTTGCTAGCCTGGATTATTATCATTATCATCATCACTCGATTGTTAGAAACAAAACAATAGACCAAGAGCCTTGGAAAGCAGCCTTCTGAATCTGTCCATCGTCTTGAGTCTGAAGAAGTTACACCCAGACAATCACACTCATGCTATATTAGAAAAGAAAGCATTCTATTCTTTTCCTTAAATATTTCCAGAACAAGAGACTCAGACCCCTCCCTTATGCTTCTATTCCTTATGACAACTATAAACTAAAACTGAATGACATTGGAAGGACAGAGAAGAGGGAGGGAGAAAAGGGCAGGGAGAAACAGTTTTATGCAAATTTCCTTAATTTGATGAATTTGATCCAATAAAGGCATGTTCCCACCATGTAATCTGCACCAAACAAATACCAGAGGGATTCATTTGTTTTCCTTACCCTCTGTCGGCCTTGTCTTCTATCACAGGAAATGAGAATTACTCAGCATTTTGCTGAAAAGCAAGGCTTACAGATGTCACCAGGTCAGGGAATCATTACCCAAAGCCCAGAACTAGGAGCCCATTTGGGTTTGGGGGAAGAAGTCAGTCTCCTCTAACTTTCCTCCTTACAACTGACAACCCCAAGCTCAAATGCAAGAAGGCATCTTGAACAGATTTGCAACAATTCTTAACTGTGACACTGGACTGATACCCAGTGACATCCTGGCCCCGTGCTGATATGGTGACTAGCTCGAGGGGAGAAGGGAAATCAAGGATTTCCTTTTGGGTTTATTATTGAATGCTCAAAATGTTTCCTGGAGCAAACACCACTGAAGCCATCTGGTTTTCCTAAAACAAGAGACAAACAACAGTATTGAGCAGCCAGTGGAAAAGTACAGGTTTGCAGCAATGACTGTCTCCTCGCCTAATGGGAAGGAGAGATTTGTAAGATGCTGAAGGGCTGCTCTGGCCCAGATGTGGTTGGAGACTCTCGTAATAGAAATGAGAGCATTCAAGTGACTCCATGGCCAGCTGTATGCTTTTGAGGGGAAAATATAATTAATATAAATTATATTGTAAATTATAAATATAATTATATAAATGTAATTAATGCTTAAAAATATAATTAATCGATCAAGAACTTACTGCCTAGTTCAAATGATTGCTTTCAAGGCTCTGATGCAAAGATGAAGTTGTCTGGGAAATAAGGACTAATATCTTCAGATGTGCGATACATTGTACTTCTCTAATATTGAATGAACTGAGCAAAGGCCCCGGGGTTTTCATTGAGTTTCAACAGGTTATGCCCAGATGCCAAATCTACAGCAAAACTAGATAGGGAACAGTTTGGGCAGCTCTGTTTGGATGCACATGGGTTTCCTGCCAGTGCTAATCTCCAGAAGATACTTCTCTATCCTGGATTGGGTCTTCTGGTGCCAACTTTCTTTTCTCCTTTTACCCCAAGACTGGCCTACTTGATCCCCATACAACACTCTATCTCTCGCCACTTTACCTTTGTGTATAGGCTGTATTCCATGCCTGGAATGCTCTCCCTCCTTACCTTTAGCTCTTGGTCTCCCTATTACCCTTCAAAGTTTGGTTTGGGTGTCATTTCTTATATGAAGATTTTCCTTAATTCTCTTCCCCAACTCCAGCCCAGTTGTTACTTAGCTTATCATTATGTAATTAGTTTATTATCTCTTGAACTCCTCCACTAACTTGTGAGACCCTCAGAGCCATATCTTATTCATTAATATCTTGTTAGTGGTCCCCATTTTTCCCCCACTGAATTCACTGAAATTATATTTACTTTAGTTATACTTTTTATTTGCTTATAAATGTACATTTTGGGGTTTTTTGTTGTTGTTTTGCTTTCAGTATTTTATTTTTTCCAATTACATGTAAAATTTTTCAATTCTTTTTTTTATTTTGTGTTCCAAATCCCCTCCCTCCCTCCCATATCATTGAGACAGCAAGTAATTTGATAAAGATTATACATATGCAGTCATGAAAAACATATTTCCACATTAGTCATGTTGTAAAAGAAAACACAGATAAAAAACACCCCCGAAAAATAAAGTAAACAAAAAAATGCTTCAATCTGCATTCAGACTCCATAGTTCTTCTATGGAGGAGGATAGCATTTTTTTATCCTAAGTCTTTAGGATCATTCACAGGTGATCATCACACAATATTGCTGTTACTGTGTACAATGTTCTTTTGGTTCTGCTTACTGCATTTTTTTTTTTTTCGCTTTTTGGTGAGGCAATAGGGTTAAGTGACTTGCCCAGGGTCACACAGCTATTAAGTGTCAAGTGTCTGAGGTTATATTTGAACTCAAGTCCTCCTGACTCCAAGGCTGGAGCTCTATCCACTGTGCCACCTAGCTGCCCCTGCTTACTGCATTTTGCATCAATTAATAGAAGTCCTTCCAAGTTTTGCTGAAAACATCCTGCTCATCTTGCCTTATAGCACAATAATGTTCCATCACAATCATATACCACAATTTGTTCAGCCATTCCCCAATTGATGGACATCCCCTCAATTTCCAATTTTTTTTGCCGCCACAAAGAGCTGCTATAAATATTTTGTACATATATGTCCTTTTTGTTTTTTAAAATCTCTTTGGAATACAGACCTAGTAGTGGTATTGCTGGGTCAAAGGGTATGCCCAGTTTTATAGTCACTTGGGCATAATTCCAAATTGTTCTACAGAATAGTTGGATCAGTTCACAGCTCTACCAACAGTGCTTTAGTGTATCAATTTTTCCACATCTCCTCCAATATTTATCATCTTCCTTTTCTGTCACATTAGCCAATCTGATAGGTGTGAGGTGGAACATCAGAGTTGTTTTAATTTAATTTAATGCACATTTTGTATCTCCCCTGCCCCAGTAGGATGTACATGAAGAGGAGAACTCCCTGATCAACACCACTTCCCCTTCATTGCATTTAGCACCATGCCTAGCACATAGTAGGGGATTAAAAAATGCTTGTGGAATTGCATAAAACTGGGCACCTGACTTACTTGGTTCATTGCTACTGAAAGCCATAACTAACAGTTCTTAGTACTCAGAGCCATTGTCTCCCCAGGACAAGTAGCACCCACTGGAATAAGCATCATGAAATAAATACACCCTTGAACCAACTCCTCAATTCATGATGTGAAAAATAACGCAACCAACAAAGCCAATGCAACCAAGATTAGGAGGGAAGCAGAAAACTGGGAAAGAATTTTTACAACCAGTCTCTCTGATAAAGGCCTCATTTCTAAAATATAGAGAGAACTGAGTCAAATTTATAAGAATACAAGTTATTCCCCAATTGATAAATGGTCAAAGAATATGAACAGGCAGTTTTCAGAGGAAGAAATTAAAGCTATCTATAGTCATATGAAAAATGCTCTGAATCACTATTGATTAGACAAATGCAAATCAAAATGACTCTGAGGTGCCATATTGGCTAACATGACAATGTTAGGACAATGAAAAATGTTGGAGAAGATGTGGGAAAATTGGAACACTAATGCATTGTTGGTGGAGTTGAGAACTGATCCAACCATGCTGGGAAGCAATTTGTAACTGTGGCCAAAGGGCTATAAAATTGTGCATATCCTTTGACCCAGCAACATCACTATTCGGTCTGTATCCCAAAGAGATCATAAAAACAGGAAAAGGACCCATGTGCACAAAAATATTTATAGCAGCTCTTTCTGTGGTGGCAAAGAATTGGAAATTGAGGGGATGCCCATCAATTGGGGAATGGCTGAACAAATTGTGGTATATGAATGCAATGGAATACTATTGTGCTACAAGAAATGATGACCAGGAGGACTTCAGAAAAACCTGGAAAGACTAGTATGGACTGATGCTGAGTGAAGTGAGCAGAACCAGGAGAACACTATACACAGTAACAGCCACACTGTTCAATGACTGACTTTGATAGACTTGGCTCTTCTCAGCAATGCAAAGATCTAAGACAACTCCAAAAGACTCATGATGGGAAATGCTGTCCACATTCAGAGAAAGAGGTATGGAGTCTGAATGCAGATGGAAGCATACTATTTGCTCTCTTTTTCTTTTGTTGTTTTGTTTTACTGTTTCATTCTTGTGGTTCCATCAGTTCTAATTCTTCTTCACAGCATGACTCATGGGAAATATACTTAATATGAATGTATAAATAGAGCCTATGTCAGATTGCACACTGTCTCGGGGAGGGGGGAAGAGAGGCAGGGGGAGAAAATTTAAAACTCAAAATCTTATGAAATGAATGCTGAAAACTAAAAATAAATAATTTTTTTAAAAAAGGTAATGTGAATAACAAAAAAAAAAAGAAAGAAAAATAATGCAAGAATTAAGACAAATTCAGTTCAGTGGGAGGGAGAATTAGTTACCCCAATGACTTAAAGCAGACTTTCCCAAATTTTCTGATCTCAGGATTCTTTTTACAACTCTTGAAAGTTGAGGACCCTTAAGGTAACTAGGTGGCACAATGGACGAAGCACTGGCCCTGGAGTCAGGAGGACCCGAGTTCAAATTCAGCCTCAGACACATAACACTAGCTGTGTGACCCTGGGCAAGTCACTTAACCCCAACAGCCTCGCAAAAAAAAAAAAAAGTTGAGGCCCCTCTCCTAAGAGCTTTTATTTATATGGGTTATGGCTATCAATATTTACCATACTAAAATTAAAATGTCTTGTTATTGTTATTATAAAAATAGATTTGACCCCTAAGATCTTGTGAAAGGGTCAAAAGGACCCCCAGAGGAATAGGGTATAGAATATAGCCTACATTGTCTTAAGTTATAGAATCTCAGAGCTGGAAGGAACTTTGGCATTATCTAATCCATGGGTGGGGAACCTGCAGCCTCGAGGCCACATGTGGCCTTCTAGGTCCTTCAGTGCAGCCTTTTGACTGAGTCCAAATTTTATAGAAAAATCGTTTTATTAAAGGGGATTTGTTCTGTGAAGCTGGGATTCAGTCAAACGGCCACACTTGAGGACCTAGAAGGCCACATGTGGCCTTGAGGCCACAGGTTCCCCACTCCTGAATCCAACCCACAGGATTGTAAATTTGTTCACCCTCTAAATCTCACAATGTTTCCATCACCCTTTCTTAACCTGGGTTCCCCCCACCCACCCAACCAGTTCTTTCAGAAAGGGACATAGGTTTCCTCTTCTGGCTTTCTGAGTCAAACAAGTATGTAGCCCTTAAAATTTCTAATGATTTTTAGTGCTAGGACCCAGAGGAACATGGGGTTTTAAACATAACCCCCCAAAAGGGAGGAAAGTTACAAAATTTCGGAAGTCATAAATGCCTGTCATTAACCCTGGTTTCAGTGAAATGTAAATGGATCCAGTCCTGGTATTTCTTGTCACTGACTCATCTTTGGGTCCTTATCTCCAAAGTCAGCTTTGATTCAGTCCTAGCTCTTTGCCTCTGATCAGGTATAGTCCTCAAATTTAGCGGAATTCTCAATCCCTTCCAGAACCTGCCTCCTAGACATATCATTAGGATATGGGTCCTGTGTCAAGGAAAACTCTTCCCTAAGGGGCATGTCCCCTAGATTCCCTCCCTAGGCTTTGGGCCATCTTGCTCCAAATTTGCAGTAACCTCCTTCTTCTCTCCTAGAGGTTCCTGTGGCCCTAGATCCTGGGAAGTCCTACTCTCACCTTTGGCCCAGAGAAGAAAAGTCCTTCCCTTTCTGTTCCCCAACGATTCCTCTCCCAGGCTTCATCCCTTTGCACCGGACTTGTTTGTAGGTGCTTTCTTTTACCCTTCTAGGAGCTCTCTGGTTCTGACCTTTGGATGGACTATGCTTGCCCCAGTTTGATTCCTCTCTGTGCTGGTTGATTGGCCTACTGTTTATTAAGTCTGATTTCCTGCTTTTGTTAAAGCTCAGCTTTGTCAGGCCTCATGACAGAAAATGCTATCCACACCCAAAGAAAGAACTATGGAGTTTGAAAGCAGATTGAAGCATACTATTTGCTATTTTTTTTCTGTTGTGTTTTGTTTCCTCTTTCTGGTGGTTCCTCCTATTGGTTCTAATTCTTACTTACAACATCACTAATGTGAAAATATGTTTAATAGGAATGTATATGTATAGCCTATATCAGATTGTGAGCCATCTTGGTGAGGAAGGTGGGTAGGGAGGGGGAAAAATTTAAAACTCAAAAGCTTATGGAAGTGATTGTTGATAAACCAAAATAAATTAATAAAAATAATAATTAAAGGGGGGGAGGGGGGGGAGCTCAACTTTGTCCTATGCTGTCCTGGATTAGCATCTGCATCTAGTCCTTCTAGAGGATTCAGTAGAGGGTATCAGCATTCCTAGAGTGCAATTGAATCATATCAATCCCTTCCGCTAGACAATACTAACTACCATCTTTTCTTCTTTTAAAGTGCCTGCTCACTTTTTATCCCACCCATAAAGTTTATGTGCCTCACCTGAGGGAAGTTTCTAGCTCTCAGTTCATTTGTAGAATTGAGGTGACTGCCGTAACCAGAACCCAAAGCTTGATCAAGCTCTGATTACAAGCTCTGCCAATTCCCCCAGGTTGTCTTTGATGGCTCACTCACCTGCCCCCTGCTCACAGAATAACTTTTCTAGAAATTGATCGTTGTAGTTCTATCACAGCAAATTCTTTTCACAAGTGGTTATAACAACAGATAATTTCCACCAACAGTGAGAGTAGATTGATTTAATACTGCTTCAATTTTCCTGTCTCTCCCAATAACCTGGCAAAATACTGTTTTTATACAATATCCCCCCCTTTTTTTTTAATTTTGCAGCTCATAATGCTGCCTGAGCAAATGAGTCCCTAGGTCATCTGTAGAAAGGATATAAGAAGAGCCCATTGTTTTTCAGAGGTGAGAACTCAAGCTAGAGCTACTACTATGAGCTGGCTGAGGAGGATGTTCTACAAATTTTAGCTGGAGTCAGGAGCACAATCCCATTCTGACCTAGTCTTGGGATGGGATGAGTTCATCCTGCTGTAGCCAACACATAGAAATTCCTTCCTGCCATTTAAATCAACTAGTGGTAGATGTGGCCTTACACCTGGAGATAGTGTAATATAATGGAAATAATATTAAACCTGGACCCAGGAGACCTGAATCCTAGCTCTCCCAAGTTAAATTACTTAAAGCAATTGTCCTTAGAGCAATTCTTCATTTTCAAGACCTTTCATTCAAGGTCTTCATTTTCCTATCTGCAAAACTGATATAATATTGTCTGTCATGCCTACTGCACCAGGTATTGTAAGGGACTGATAAGATAAGGTAAGTGAAAGTGATTTAAAACTGTAACATAAAATAAAATGAAATAGATACCTTTGTGAGTTTAGGCAAAATTGTGAGGTTTGTCTTTAAGGAATATTCCACTTCTCTCAATTGTCCTTTCACCTCCTTCTAATGTCCACTTTCCCTGCGAACACCTCTTATGCTCTACTCCCATGAACACTTGTTCATGACAAACCCTAAGCTTCCAAGTTAAGTTATAGCCCAGCTCAGGGGTATAGCCTATAAATTTAATAAGCTGAAAGACTGAGTAGTATAATGACTAGAGAACGGGGCTCAAAGCCAGGAAGACCTGGGTTCAAGTCCCACTCTGACAAATGTTGTCTGTGTGACCCTGGACAAGTCACTTAACCTCTCCATACTCAAGGCAAATAAGACTGTAAGTTACAGAGAAGGTGCCAATACGCACTGGTACAGGTAGTTACTTCACTGGGGAGTACCCTATACCCAGTGTAATCACACAGAGCCCTAATCCCTACAATGCACAAAACACTTTGCTAGGTACTAGGTGAGTTGCAATGACAGTAAATGATAGATAGATTGATTGATTGATAAGATATGATATATAAATGACAATAAAGCCAATTCCCCCAAAGAGCTTGCAGCCTATCTGGTTGGTTAGATTAAATACACAGATAACTACAATACAAGTAGAATGTGGTAAGTGCATAAAAGAGGTACAAACAATACATTATAAGAATTCAGAGAAGGGAGAGATCACTTCTGGCTGTGGTAATAGTGAAGGCTCCCTGGAAAAGGTAACATTTGAACTTGGTCTTGAAAGACGGCCAGGATTTAGTTAGACAAGGGTAAGAGGGGAGCTGATGGAACAATACCCTGCAAATTACATCATAGAAATTCATGACATAGTCTTCTGAAAATGTCATAGAAAGAGAGATGAAACTTGTAGGGTTTCCGCTATTGCACTATGGGGAAGGAGAGCTTTATGTTAGGAACCAGGTTTCTAAGAATATTATGGAGTACTATAGATCCCAGCATATTTGCTGAGACTATCCTTCTGACTCTTCCTCAGGATCTTTAGTGGCTAGATTTCTAACCAGCTCCTTAGCTGCATCAGTCAAATCATTCATTCATTCATTCATTCATTCATTCATTCATTCATTCATTCAACAACCATTTGGTATGGCCACAAATATACCATGATAATACAGTATCTACAATGCCAGACAAAGCATAAAAGCATCAGA
>NW_020948983.1:678467-803477 GCF_900497805.2 Vombatus ursinus | reverse complement strand
CTTGAAATCCCTTGGATTCCACATAACACTCTGTCCCTCTCCTATGTACCTATTATTGTACTTTTAAAATATTTTTCAAGCTTTCTTTTGGAAAAAAAACATTTTATTGATAACGTAAGTCTTCATATTACAGCCATTTCCCATTGTTTTCTCCAGACTGAACTTCCCCAATGAGAAAGAAAAATAATTTCAAACCATTCAATACAGAGAACACATCTGTAATAATGTACACAAAATTCTATCCTAGAAGTAAGTCTCCACTTTGCTGCTGTGAGTTTAGGAGGTATTTTTCATCATCTCTTCTCCAGGACTTTCATACATCATAGGGTCATGGATTCACTGCTTTTTATATTCCACTTTGTTTGCTTTCTTTAGTAATCTGTTAGTTTCCATTATTATATTGTTCTCTTGGTTTTGTTTACTTCTCTGAATCAGTTCTTATAAATCTTCCCATATTTCTCTGATTTTTCTAGTGTTCAGCATTTCTAACCACCAGTCAATCAAATTAACATTTATTAAGCACCTACTATGTGCCAGGTACATGTGTTAAGCACTGAGAATACAAAGAAGAACACAAATAGGGTCTTTGTCCTCAAAGGGGAGACAAAATGCAAATAACCAGGTAAATACAAAATATCTACAATACCAAGCAAAGGTAACCACAGAGGAAGGGCTCTAGTGCAAGTGGTGGGGGCTAAGGAGAGAAGAAGATCTCCTGCAGAAAGTAGGATGTGAGCTGAGACTTTGAAGGAAGCCAGGGATGCCAACTGGTGAAGGTGAGGAGAGGGCATTGTAGGCACAGGGGGACAGCCAGTGAAAAGAGATGGAGTCAGAAGTTGGCATGTTATGTGAGAGGAAAAGCAAGGCTAGTTGATATAACTGGATCATATAATATGTGGAGGGAATTACAATTTAAGAAGACTAGAAAGGTAGGAAGGAGTCAGGGTGTAAAGTCTTTAAGAACCAAACAGAGGATTTTGTATTTGATCTTAGAGGTAATAGGGAGTCACTGGAGTTTATTGAATAAAAAGGTCACATAGCCAGGCTTGCTCTTTAGGAAACTCACATCAACAGTTGAGAGGACGATGGAGGAGAACAGGGAAAGAATTTAAGCAGAGAGATCTGCTAGAAAGCTGCGGCAGCATTTAGGCATCAGGTGATGAGGGCCTGAATCATGGTGGCAGCTGTCTGAGGGGAAAGAAGGGAACGTATACAAGAGATGCTCTGAAAACAGAAATGATAAAACTTAGCAAGAATTGCCTTGCCACGGTAAGAGCTCAGGTGAGATTATGTAACAAATTAGTATCTCTGCCAAGAAAACCCTAAATGGGGTCACCGCTGAAAAACAACTGAACAACAACATTCTCATTGTATTATTTTTATTGTAATTATTGTGTATGTACCATATGCTCCTACTAGACTCAATGAGACCAGAGATCTTGTCCCAGATAATCTTTTTATGTTCTCTAATACCTAGAAGAGTGCTCTATATACAAAAGATATTTAATACTTGTTTTTTGGATTTAATTGAATACAAGGCCCGAGGAAGGAAAAGTAATTTCCAACTGAACAGATTGGGAAGGTTTCATGCAGGTGGTGATACCTGATACTTAACTGAAAGGGTGAGTAGGATTTCAAAAAGCAGAGATTAGGAGAGATAAAATGGACTTCAGATACATAAGCATGAGCAAAGGCACAGAGAAGAGAAAGCATATGACATAGTATAAGAAATAGCAAGAACTTACTAGCTATGTGACCCTGGGCAAGTCACTTAACCCAAATTGCCTCACCAAAAAGAAAAAAAATAGCTTTGGCTATAGTGTGTGTACACACACACACACACACACACTATAGTCAAAGTATAACCCTTTATATATATATACATATATACATATAGTATACATACATGTAGTATATATATACATATATACACTTGTACATATATTGCTATACATGTACAAGGGGAAGAGAGAAATTAATGCAAAATAAGGCTTGAAATTTAAGAAGTTGGAAAATTACAGCAGACTTTGAATAGGAAGCTAAAGAATTTGGATTTTATTTGGTAAACAAAAGGAAGCCATCAAAGGGGTGTTTGGTAAACAAAAGTGAGTCATCAAAGGAGTGTGAGCAGAAACGTAATATGATCAGAAGCATCCATAAAGATTAACCTCTCCTTGGTGGAAAGAATGTTTTGGTGAAGGAGGGAAACTAGAGTTGAGCAGACCAGATTATAGGATCACAGATTTAGACCTGAAAGAGGCCTTAGAAATCATCTAGGCCAAGACCTTCATTTTGTGAAGGCAACTGAGGCCCAGAGAGAAAAGGTGCTTTGCCCAAGGTCAGACAGGCCATGAGTGTCGTAGCTAGGATGCAAACCCATTCTTCTGGCCCTAAATCCAGTTAAAGACTATTGGAAAGGGTTACAAAGCCACAGGAGCCTTTCAAGGCAGTACACTATTTAGAGATGCCCGGGCCTCAGATAAGGGCCTCCCCTATCCCCTATTCTACATTTCCTTGTAGCTGGTTAAAGCAATACTAAGCCTAAGTCAAAGGATTTCCAAACATCTGCTCTGGCTTTGACATTTCCACAGCAGCACTACACAGTCAGCATCCTCAGATACTTCCAACTTGATCTTTTGTTGAATCAACAGAGGGGAGAAGTCTTATCATTCCCAATATCACAGATTTATAGCTGAAAGAGTCCAACCCCCTGGTTTTACAGAGGAACTAGGGTGCAGAGAGTTTAAATAATTTGTCCAGAAATCACAAATAGTAAAATCAGGACCTGAACCCAGGTCCTTTAGACTCCAAATCCAGTACTCTTTCCACTATACCATGAAGCTTCAGGTTTAGAGTTCCTTGTCACTGATATACTGGCCTATATCCCAGGACCAGTCTAAACAACTAATCAAAGCTAATGATGCTATACTACACATAGCTTATATACATAGCTATACTACATATAGCTTATATATCCAGTGACATGGATAAAAACAGAGAACTAGAGAGGCCTCCTCTTCCAATAATAAATTCTGATTGGCTTACATATTATTATGTGCCCCATAACCATCTCTGAGGCTGGATTTGTACAAATTCCTACAAATGGCTCTGGTCCCAGATTTTTAAGAGGCATTGTTGGCTTCCCTCTACAATCTGACCTTTTCATAGTGTTTGCATGCAACAGATGTTGGGCAAATACTTCAATATTGAAAGAAAAAGAAAGCCACTAGATACCAAGGAGGGCAACCAGAATGATGAAGGACCTCCTTATTTCATGCCATATAAGGATCGATTAGCCAACAGAAGCCTTGTAGGGAGGCATGATAGCTGTCTTCAAGTATTTCAGGGGGTAGCACATGGAAGAAGAATTAGACTTTTTTCCAGTTAGCCCCAGACGACTAAACTAAAAATAATGGATAGAAACTTTAAAGGGTTTTATATAAGATAAGAATTTATATAAAATTTGGGTTTTATATAAGATAAGAATTTGCAATGATTAAAACTATTCAAAAGTAAAACACACTGCTAGGAGAAGGTGGAGGAGAGACTTGAGATAAATGCTAGTGATGACCACTTGAAAGGTATGATGAAGAGAGGATTCTTGTTCAGGTCCAGGTTAGACGAGAAATGTTCGCTGAGGTTCCTTCCAACCTTGAGATTCCATAATTCTGTAGAAAAAAAAGTTTTATTCCACTGCCATCTCCAGACATGGATCCAATCAGCCCTAGAGGCATAGATATCAATCTGAACTAATCCAGTAGATCAAGCGTTGACGAAATATAAAGGTCTCCAATTAAGATCAGCATTTCAGTCACAGTGCCCTTCCAAGTAGTCCGGCGAACCAAGGAAGACCTAGAATTTAGCCAGACTTTTTGGGACCCTGCTGAGTTAGCTTTTATTTCCTTGTGCTCTCTTCTATAAGGACAAACAACAACAACAACAATTTGCAGACTCCTACTCCTGGCTTCTGTGAGAGAAAAGAAGGGTACTTGTGTTGGAAAAAAAAAGAGAAGAAAATTATGTACAAGGCGACTTGGAGGGATCTGGACTAAGGAAGTAGGTCAGAGATTGACTTTGGGGAGGGAAAGTTGGGAACAAATTAAGGAAAAATGGAAAGAGAACAATCTCCAAGCCTAGATACTGAAGGAGGTGCTACTTCTGGGTTGAGAGAGAAGGGTGAAGAACAATTAAGAAGGACATAAAAGCATTAAGGAGGTTTAAGGATGATTAAAGAAGATTAGTAAATAAAGCCTAAAAAGATAGATTCAAGAAAAATAAGTAAAAGATAGTTGGCAAAAAAAAAGGCAAGATAAGTAAGAAAAGGTCAATGGAACAATTAAAATTGAGAGTAAAATTGGTGAAGAGAGGCAAACTGGCAGAACCAAAGGTTGGTTCAAAGCTAATGGGGAGATAGGTGCGGCTGTGGAATTGTTGAGACTAAAGAAAAGAAGCTGATTGGGGTTGTCAAGTTGTTAAGAGGTGATAATTGATTTAAAGCTTTTTTTTAATACTTAGGGTTGAGGTGTAAATACTCACAAAGCAGTTCAAAAAACAAGGCCGAAAATCTCAAACAGTTATGGAGAGTGGGGAAAATTATGGAGTGATTTACATTCAGTGTGCTGTTCCTTGTATTTCTGCCATAATCAAGGAACTATTTATTACCTGTGTTCCACAGGTTAGGTGAAGCTCCCTCCTGGAGAAGAAAGTGAAGGGATTTTACGATTGTCTCTTCACAGATTAGGCTGTTAGGGACAATGAAATATCCCTAAAGGAAATGGAAGTGAGGCAGCAAATGGGGGCGGTGGGGGAAGCTGAGGTGGAGGAAGAAGGACTTTAACTTGTCAGGATTTTAGAGTAGAAGAATATTACTCAGATGAGAAAAGGAAGGAAAAAGACAGTTGTACAAGTGGAGCTTAAAACCAGATTTGAGACTCTTCCTGAAGAGAGAAGGAGCTGAAGGCTCTGAAGAAGAGCCTTTGTCATCCAAAGAATAATATAGTGTAGTCACAGAAGTTATAATCCAGGGTCAAAGCGGGAAGAGAAGAGGAGCAGTAGTTGGTGACTGCCTTCTCAGGGCTACTGAAAAGGCTATCTGTCACCTTGGTAACAATAGAGAAGTCCACTGTCTTCCCTGGGGGACTTATCAAAGAACCTCCCAAGACTTTTTTTTAAATAAATTTATTTATTTTTAGTTTTCAACATTTACTTCCACAAGATTTCGAGTTCCAAATTTTCTCTCCATCTCGTCCTTCCCCCCACCCCAAGACGGCGTGCATTCTGAATACCCCTTCCCCTAATCTGTCCTCCCTTCTATCTCTCCCCCCCTTCTCTTATCCCCTTCCTCTTCTATTTTCCTGTAGGGCAGGATAGATTTCTGTACCCCATTTCCTGTATTTCTTATTTCCCAGTTGAATGTGAAAACATTTTTTTTAATCATGTGTTTTTAAAGCTTTGGGTTCCAAATTTTCTCCCTTCCTCCCTCCCCACCCACCCTCATTGAAAAGGCAAGCAACTCAATATAGGTTATACATGTGCAGTTATGCAAAACACTTACATAGTAGACATGCTGTGAAAAACTAACTCTATTTCCCTTAATCTTATCCTGCCCCCCCCATTTATTCTATTCTTTCTTTTGACCCTGTCCTTCCTCAGAGGTATTTGTTTCTGATTACCCTTTTTCCCAATCTGCCCTCCTCTCTATCATCCCCCTACTCTCTTGTCTCCTTCCCCTCCTATTTGCCTGTAGGGTAAGACAGATTTCCATACTCAATTGAGTGTGTATGTTATTCCCTCCTTAAGTCAAATCTTACAAGAATAAGATTCACTCATTCCCTCTCACCTTCCCCTGTTTCCCCTCCACTGTAAGAGCCTTTTCTTTTCTGTTTTTTTTTGTGAGATAATTTACCCCTTTCTACCTCTCCCTTTCTCTTTTTCTTAGTATAATCCTCTCATAATTTTATTCTCTAGATATGATCCCCTCATCTTCAACTCATCCTGTTCCCTCTATCTATCTATCTATACATACATATAATTTTTTTCCCTCCAACTACCCTAATACTGACAAAGGTTTCATGAGTTACAAATATCATCTTTCCATGCAGGAATATAAACAGTTCAACCTTATTAAGTTCAACCTTAATAAGTCTCTTATGATTTCTCTTTCCTGTTCATGTTCCACTTGAGTCTTGTATTTGAAAGTCAAATTTTCTATTCAGCTCTGGTCTTTTCATCAAGAATGCTTGAAAGTCCTCTATTTCACTGAATAACCATTTTTTTCCCTTGAAGGATTATACTCAGTTTTGCTGGGTAGGTGATTCTTGGTTGTAATGCTATCTCCTTTGCCCTCTGGAATATTATATTCCATGCCCCGCAGTCCCTTAAATGTAGAAGCTGCTAAATCTTGTGTTATCCTGATTGTGTTTCCACAATACTTGAATTGATTCTTTCTGGATGCTTGTAATATTTTCTCCTTGGCCTGGGAACTCTGGAATTTGGCTATAATATTCCTAGGAGTTTTCCTTTGGGAATCTCTTTCAGGAGGAGATTGGTGGATTCTTTCAATTTCTATTTTGCCTTCTGGTTCTAAAATATCAGGACAGTTTTCCTTGATAATTTCTTGAAAGATCATGTCTAGGCTCTTTTTTTGATCATGGCTTTCAGATAGTCCAATAATTTTTAAGTTCGCTTTCCTGGATCTATTTTCCAGGTCACTTGTTTTTCCAATGAGATATTTCACATTGTTTTCTAATTTGTCATTCTTTTGGATTTGTTTTACAGTGTCTTGATTTCTCATAAAGTCACTAGCTTCCAATTGCTCTATTCTAATTTTTAAGAAAGTATTTTCTTCAGTAATCTTTTGGACTTTCTTTTCCATTTGGCCAGTTTTGCTTTTTAGGGCATTCTTCTCCTCATTGGCTTTTTGGACCTCTTTTGCCATTTGGGTTAGGCTATTTTTTAAGGTGTTATTTTCTTCAGTATTTTTTTGGGTCTTCTTTAGCAAGCTGTTGACTTGTTTTTCATGATTTTCTTGCATCACTCTCATTTGTCTTCCCAGTTTTTCCTCTACTTCTCTTACTTGCTTCTCAAAATCCCTTTTGAGCTCTTCCAAGGCCTGGGACTGATTCATATTTTTCTTGGAGACTTTGGATGTAGGAGCTTTGACTTTGTCATCTTCTTCTGGTTGTATGTTTTGATCTTTTTTGTCAAGTAAGATCATATAGTCTGACTCTTTTTGCACTGCTTACTCATGATCCCAGCCAATTACTTGAGTTTTCAACTCTTTGTTAAGGTAAGAGTCTGCCTCCAATGTGAAGAATGTACTATCCCAAGCTTCAGGGGATTGTACAGCTGTTTTCAGAGATACTTCTAGGGACCTGTAAATTTTCAGTTCTTCCAAGGTGGTATGATAAGGGGCGAGGTGTTTCCTCTCCACCACCACTACAAGCTCCACCACAACAGCACTCCTTCTCGCCCCAGGACTGCCCCTCAGAACTGTGACCCAAATCCAAGCATGGGCACAGCAAGAGAATCCTGCACCAGCAGAGAGATCCCTGCAATTCCTCTCTGATCAGCTACTGGATTCCCCCTCAGTCTGTGGGCCAAAAGCTCAGGAGGCAGCTGCCACCCCAGGGACTTGCAGCTGAGACCTAGCTTCTTTTCTCACCACAGTCACAGACTTTTCCCACTTACCTTCTAAGTTGTCTTTGGCATTCATGGGTTGAGAAGTTTGTAAACCACCACAGCTGCCCGTGATTCAGCCCTCTGAGGCCTGCTCCAGGTTTGCTGCGGCCTGCGCACCCATGTGGAACTGCACTCCTCTCCCCACCCGGCACGATATACCTTTCCAATCAACCATCTAGGTTGTCTTGGGCTGGAAATTTGGTTCACTCTGTCTTTTTGTGGGTTCTGCTGCTTTAGAATTTGTTTAGAGCCATTTTTTTACAGGTATTTGGAGGGGTTTGGGGGAGCGCTCAAGCAAGTCACTGTTTTCACTCTGCCATCTTGGCTCCGCCCCCCTCCTAAGACTTATTAAAATGGATAACAACTATCCACCTCTAGTAATTCACATAGATGCAAATAACACTGTCACAAGGAAGATAAAAATTATTGCCAATAATTATAAAATGCTGGACAAGAAACTGAAGACCATAGCAATATAGGCTGTGTTTTCCTCCCTGTTGCCCCTTGAAGGCAAGGGATTAAAAAAGAGAGAGAGAAAAATTAATTTGAAAAATGAACAGCTCACTAAGAAAGCAATTTCTTGAAAAGAGGATTTGACCATAGTAATCTAGTGTTTAATAAACCCAAAGATCCAAGCTCTTGAGACAAGAACTCACTATTTAACAAAAGATTGCTGGGAAAACTGGAAAGCAGTTTGGCACAAACTAGGTATAGACCAACATCTCACACTGTACACCAAGATAAGTTTAAAATGGATACATGATATAGACAAAAAGAGTGATATCATAAGCAAATTAAGTGAGCAGGGAAATTTTTAATTGTCAGATTAATGGATAATTTGTGACCAAACAAGAGATAGAGAGGATGATTTTAATTATATTAAATTAAAACTTTTGCACAAACAAAACCAATGCAACCAACATTAGAAGGAAAGCAGGAAGCTGAGAACAATTTTTACAGCAAATTTCTCTGGTAAAGGCTTCATTTCTCAAATATTGATAACTGAGTCAAATTTATAAGAATCCAACTTACTCTCCATTTGATAAATGGTCAAAGATATGAATAAGAAGTTTTTCGATGAAGAAATCAAAGCTATCTATAGTCATATGAAAAAAATGCTCTAAACCAGTATTGATTAGAGAAATGCAAATTAAAACAACTCTTAGGTACTATCTCACACCTATCAGATTGATTAATATGACAGAAAACGAAAATGACAAATGTTGGAGGGGATGTGGGAAAATCAGAGCACTAATGCCCCGTTCATGGAGTTATAAACCAATTCAACCATTCCAGAGAACAATGTGGAACTATGTCCAAAGGGCTATAAAACTGTGCATACCGTTTGACTCAGCAATACCAGTACTAAGTCTTTTTCCCAAAGAGATAAAAAAAAATTTTTTAAAGGAAAACAACCTACACACAAATATTCATAGCAGCTTTTTTTTTGTGGTGGCAAAGAATTGGCAAGGGAATGCCCATCAATTGGGGAACGGCTGAACAAGTTATAGTATATGATTGTGATACTATTGAGCTATGAGAAATGACAAATAGAATTGTTTCAGAAAAACCTGGGAAGACTTATATGAACTGATACAAAGTAACATGAGCAGAACCAGGAGAACATTGTACATAGTAACAGCAATATTGTATGATGATCAACTGTGAGTGATTTAGCTATTCTCATCTATATAGTGATTCAAGACAATTCCAAAGGACTTATGATGAAAAATGTTATCTACCTCCACAGAAAGAACTGATGGAGTGTGAATACAGATTGAAGCAAAATTTTTTTTCTATTTTTAAAATTTTTTTTTGCAAGATGGCTAATATGGAAATATGTTTTGCATGATTTCACATGTATAATATCATATTTCTTGCCTTCAAAATGGGTGGGGGGGGTGGGAAGGAGAGAATTTGGAACTTAAAAAAATTTTAAATGAATGTTCAAAATAAATAAATTATTTAAAAATTTTAAAGAAGAAAGGAGTCTTAAGTCACTGAAAAGAAAAGGAGATTTGAATTCCTGGACTATGGTTTAAAATATAGGGAGTATAGATTCGTAGTCATCGATGGATATGCCAAACAAAAATAAAGATTTTGTTCACTTTTTTCTTTCTAAATGGGAGAAGGGGAAAAAAATGGTTGTTAATTTTAAAAATAAAATTTAATTTTAAAAGATATTTGCTAATATCTTGAAAATCTAATAATATTCTGTATATTTAAAAATGGGGGAGGAAGAAAAACATGTGCATATGTGCTTGTATAGTGTCCCAAAAGTCTTAGTGCAGTTGAATTAAAGCTTAAAACTACACTAAGACTCTTGGATTGGAACTCTGTGTGTGTATCACACACATATACACACACAAAACTTCCAACATGTCAATACCATAGAGAATAGGTACAAAAAAAAAAAAAAGAAAAAAAACATAGCAGTTTAGACAGCCAGAGGTTAACAGAAGACAAACCCTAGTAAGGAAACAATTGTAAAACCCTTGGCCTCAAATGCCTATTCACAAATGCACAAAGTTTAGGTAACAAACAGAAGGAGCTGGAGGTTTTAATGCAGGGTAGCAGATTTGACTCCATATGTATCATTGAGACTTGGGCAAGATAAAATCCATGACTGGACCATGGTTCTGGACATATATCTCTAATTCAAAAACAACAGAAAAGTTTAAATGGGAGGGGAGAGCCAAGGATGAAAAGAGGTTTGAAGTAGCACTGAATATTTTATTTATTTAGGAATTTGAGGTAAGTGACTTACCCAGGGTCACACAGCTAGTAAATGTCTGAGGCCAGATTTGAAATCAGGTCCTCCAGACTCCAGGGCCAGTGCTCTATCCACTGGACCACCTAGCTGCCCCTGTAGCACTCCATGTTAAAAATTTACTTATATGAGGAATTCAGAGTGGGGAAATACCATGGAGAGTATTTGGGTGAAGGCCAACTGATGCAGAAACAGAAGTGATTTTTTCATTGGAATATACTACAAAACACCCAGAAAGAAAGAAGAAATAGATATCATAAACCCTGAACAGAGGAATAATATAGTAGTAACAGGATTTAAATTAACCAGATGCCTAGTTCTTGTCCAGTAAGTTGTCCTGTAAAGAAAATATCAGGGAAGATATCTACAGTAGAGAAGAAAGAGATTTGGATTTAGAGATTTGGACCTGTGAATATATGTGTGTATGTACATAGATATGCATATATGCATATGCATATATAAATCTTTAAAAACAAACTATATGTGACAATAGTTTACAGTTTTTTATAAAGACTTCTTTCCTATTCTTTGTTATGTTGAAATGTTTGTTGATTATTAAGTTCACAATAAAAAAGAAAAGTTGAAAAAAAAAACACAAGACTATTGGAGAAATACAACCACCGAGATAACTTTCTTCAACAATTATTTGATATCTGTATCCAGCAAAGCCTTGGGATGATGTGGGATGATGTATACTTGCCTAACATGGCATATTATGGAGGATGTTGCACTTGATCCAAATGGAAGAGGAATTCCCCATAGATGGTAAGTTCCATCAAATGTTCTTGTCTGAGGACAATATTGTGTGATCACATCAAGCCCCAAGGCATTTCATGGCTTGTCTTCTCAATGTAAGGGAATAGGGATTGATGACATAACCCCAACATGGACTTGAAGTGAGTAAACACATACTGATGAGAGTATAGGGGTGAGGGTAGGAGAGGAGAATACTGGGAAGGAAATGAAAAAGGAGAAGAGCTAACAACCATAAGAGGATTTTCCCTTGTCCTTCTTCTACTTCTCATGGCTATTAACTCTTCTCTCCAGTGTTCTCAATATTCTTATAAAAATCCCCACCATTATATGCCTACTTTCCCCTGGAAAAATTTGTAGTATAGTTAGTATATGAATCCTAGACTAGGCATGAGTCTTGTCCCCATGCCTAGTTAAGGATCATGCAAGACTGCATTCATCCATGACAGCAGAAGTTGATGAGTTCAAATCTCTCTGTCTTGGCCATCTGTGAAGCAACTGAGCGTGAATGCAGATTTCTCTCGGTGATCCATTTGTCTAACAGCATGGGGAATCAGACACTGGGCTGCAACCCCTTCAGCATTCATCTCTAGAGTCCCAGGCTTTCCCTTGGCCTTCAGCGCTGTATAAATGAGCCTGTGCTTGGGGATAGAAACAAAGGCCCAACATTTCTAGGGGCTGGGAATCAGGCATATGGAAACAAGGTGCTTTGGGATGTTAGCTGACTGGGTTTACAGCATTCTGTACCATTTGTCTCCTGATATTTTCCTGCATCCTATTTTAGGTATCCTTCTTTGCTTTTATAATGCCTTTAAGTCTAAATTATTTCTAATGCCTGGATCTATATAAGAGTGTCTAGTGGCTGGGGGGCTGAGTCTAGGAAAGTATCTGGAATCTAAGCCCTGAGTAAATTATCAAGGAATTATGGGGAAAGCAGTGTGAGGGAATTTTACCCACCTCTATTACATAAATGAGATTCATGGCCATCCAAAGAGATCCGCCTGGTAACACGGAGGGAAAAATAGCAAGTGGATGAAGAATGAATATTGCCCAGACTATGATATGCCATTGAATGGACAGCATGTTGAGTTAGTCCATTAGTACATAGTACATAGTACTATTAGTACATAGGACTTAGACAGATACTGCAAATTAAAAGGCTGGTTCCATAATTGAATATAAAGAGGATATAAAATTTCATTGCTTTGGGAGAATTACATGTATAATTTTCAGTTATCCCTAACTGTTTCCTCACACAAAAATCTACCTTTATAGTACCAATCTTTTCTTGGTGATATTACACACCAGTAAATCATAGACTAGCATGATCTCTGAAAAATCAAAATTGAAAGTAATTCACAGATCATTGGAGAGATACATGGTAGGCATAAGTAGGATGCATCACACACATCTGTATGTAGGTAGATATATACGAAGAAAGAGAAGAGAAGAGGAGAGACAGAGACAGAGAGAGAAAGAGCGAGAGAGAGAGAGAGATGATCTTCTTATCTCTCCCAATGCTGTGACCACTCCTGGGCAGGATGCCACTGCTGATCCACATAGAATTCTAGACCTGCTTGTTTCTGACCTGGAACAGTTTGCCTCACCTTAAGCATCCTTCACTCCAAGAAATCACCACATAGGCGCCAAACTTAGTGAAGACACCCAATCAGACTTTAGCTATACTGCATCTCAGACCTCCCAAGTTCAGCTGATCCACCAGCCTCAGCCCCTCCTCTATTAGGGATTACAGACGTGTGCCACTATACCTGGAAGGACATTATATTGCCAATCATTACTTGCATGCAAGAAATGTTGCAATAGGCATTAAGGAAACGTCTGATCAGAAAAGGAGGTGGGCTGGTCATACAGGAAGAGTGAGGGATAAAAGACAAAGCAAGTGCATCACTGATTTCCACATAATGTTGAAAGAACCACAGGAAGGTCCCCAGCACATTGGGGAGATCCTGGGGGAGTGTGTATGGGTGGGCATGGATAACAGTAGCACAGGATTAGAAAGCATGGATGCGATCCACACCAGTAAGGGACTACCTCATTCAGTGAGAGCACAGATTCACTGATGTCGCTAAACAAATGTACCCCTCTTCCATCCCTTATTAGATTGTAAGCTCCTTGAGGGACTGACTCCTTTCTATTTACCTTTGTAAATGACTAACAATATTTTGGTAGCAGAAACCCAATAGATGTTTGCTGTATGAATGAAAGAATTCTCTGGTTCTCTAAGAGAGGAAGCTGCCAACCCCTGTTCTAAGACAGTCAAAGATGTCTTATTGCTTTTGCGCAGAGGCAAAAACACCCAGTTAAACCTATAGATCTGAGCTAAGCAATACAACTGAGCTCACTACATTCCCTTTTTAATAACTACATAATGACTCCTATTAACATCCCATCAATGACAATTACTCCTCTGAAGTAACAAAGGGCTCCCACGAGCCATTCGATTACCTTTAGTAACTGGCTTTGTTTCTACACCTGCAACCCCATTTCTACTCTCTCTTTACTTCAGTTGAATTCTGCATGTTTTTAACCTTCTGTTTCTTTCTTTTTTCTTTTCTCTCTCTTGATTCTGGTGTTGAGGAAACATCTCTCACTGCTTTGACTTTGCCCTCCATCTCCTGATGTTAAGGATGGACAAAGAGCCATCACCTCTGTTCCATTGAAGCTGCCTTTCTAGTTGGATAGGTTCTGATTGAAGTTATCGATTCTGGTAGGAGAGATCACTGTGACCTCAATTCCCAGGCTAACAGAAGTGGGGGGTGGGAGACAATGCAATTCTGATCTTATTTTCTCCACTGGGTTTTGAAGTAAGAATCAATACCATACACAAGAACAGTACTGGGGAGGATAAATGGAATTCATACTTTGGCAATTATCTGGACCACTAGTTTTGTATCACATCTTTGATTCCACATTAAGTCACTCACTAAGTCCCCAAGAGATGGAGTTAGATGGAGTTACCAAATGTAAGAGCTGTAAGTACCTTGCCCAATACCTCACTTTACAGATGAGGAAACCAAGGCAGAGAGAAATGAAGTGATTTGCCCAGGGTCTTGCCGATAGTGTCAAAGGCAGGATTTTAATCCACACCCTAGGTTCTTCTAACTGCCTCGTACCACAAGAAGACACAATTAAAGCTCATTAAGTTGTGTTTGTTTCTTTGTATTTAGATCATTACTGCTCATTTCTGCATTACATGCATGAGGGGAGGGGATGCAATTACTCTTAGTCGCACATGCAATTTCCACTAAAAGCAATAGTGCGTGCACTAATGAAGAATCCTGAGAGTGATTGCCAGTCCAGGGGAATCCTGGCCTAGCCCTCTCTAAGAAGGATTCATTCCCTGCATCTAGAGAATGCTCTCCCATCCTTTCCTAGATATGAGGGCCCAAGCATGGTGGTGGAAAAAGGTGGGGACCCTGAAGGCAGTTACCCGGGCTTTCCCTAAGGGTTCAAGCCCAAAGCTGTATCTAGTCTTCCACTTTTAACCACCTGATGGACACTGACCTCCAGGCTGAAATCAAAGTCAAGGGGTTGGTGTTGATTTGGTCCAATCTGCCAGGAGGGGAAGGCTCCCGATGACTTCACAGGCAGGCCCCTTTGCAGGTTTCAAGTCAGGGTCATTTCGGCTCCTAGAAGCTGCTGCAGAGGTGGGGGGTTTTCATTTTCCCAGCTTCTGGGGTTAGGGTGTAGAAGATGTGTCAATGAGTGGGAGATTTTCTAAATGGCAACTGCCAATTTGGTGCCTCGATCAGTTCGTGGGTCTGGGGGTCCCTATCAGGACAGCGGTACTCTGAATTTCTGAGGAGAGGTCTTTGTTACATGGATGCCGTTTCAAGCTGCTATGATTGGATCCAAGGTCAAGGTCAGCAGGTGGGTGGGGCTACTAACCTTTCAGGTCTGGTGCTGGAATCTGTGTTATTGGGTGGATAGTTTTCTAAGAGGCTGTTGAAGGGTGAGGGAGCCTTGGGTTGGGGATAGTGTGCCTAATTCACACTAAGGTGGCCAATAACTCAGCATCCTGGGATGCCTGTCAGCAGGTGGGTAGGACTCAGTTCTACTGAGGAGGGGTCCTGCATTAGATCTCAGAGGGCTAAGCAGGGCCTTGCATTTTTATGGGAAGTGGCACGAGTTTGAGGTGGAATGAGTGGCTGCTGGGAGGTCTCTGAGCCTGGTCAATGGTGGATGCTGCGACACAATTCCAGGTCAATGTCAGCAGCTGGGCAGGAATCCAAGGAGTCCAGGCAGGTGCTGGGTTTTGTGTCCTGGAGGGGACGGTTTTCTAAGAGATCACCAGGCGGAAAGGAAGGCTTGGGGTATAGATTGTGTTTGGAAGGTGTGGTGTCTCAAGCTCCCTATCAGCAAGTGGAGACTCCTTATTGCTGAAGAGGTGTCCTACATTGAAAATCAGAAGGGTAGGCTGGTGTGAGGGGGCGATCCCAAGGTTGATGTCACCTAGGGTCTGTGTCAGCAAGTGACCAGTTTTTTAAGAGGCTGCTGGGGTGGAATGGGGGTGGGTGAATGGTATAGTGAACTAGGGAGGAAACCGTTTTCCTAGGTCCTTCAGGTAAACTCTGGGCTGATGATTTAGTCTGGTTTTTGTTGTTGCTGTTGTTTGTTTGGTTTTTTGTTTTTGTTTTTGCTAGGCAATGGGGTTAAGTGACTCGCCTAGGGTCACACATCTAGTAAGTGGCAAGTGTCTGAGGCCACATTTGAACTCAAGTCCTCCTGACTCCAGGGCCAGTGCTCCATCCACCTAGCTACCACCTAGCTACCCCCTGATGATTTAGTCTTGTTCCTACCCAAAACTGGATTCAAAACCAATTATAACCCGTCCTGTGTCTGCAGAGAAGAAAGAAAGCTTGGATTCAGAATGCATGCCACCTTGGGGTGGGGGGAGGGGCGAGATGGGGTAAAAATTTGGAACTCAAAATCTTGTGGAAGTAAATGTTGAAAACTAAAAATAAATTTATTTTTAAAAATAAGGAGAAGAAGAAGAAGAAGAAGAAAGAGAGCTTAGATACGTAGACTCATAGTTAAGTCCAAGGCTACTGTCCAGGGGTTCCTCTTTGTCCTTCCCCAGGGTTCACTCATTTATAGCAAACTTTTGCTCAGATGGCAATAAAAATTAGTTGACTTTTATCTAGAAACAAAATTCATTATAAAAGTACAGGCGGCAATTGTTGCCTCTTTCCTCACCTCCCACTCATTTCTTAGTCCCTTACAATCCGACTACCAACCCAAATGTTTGACTGAGGCTTCTCTTTCCAGTGCTGCCAGTGATCTCCCAAGGGCTTTCCAATGGTCTTTTCTTGTGGCCCATACTTCCTTACTTATCTATAGCTTTTGATACAGTTGACTACCCCACCCTTATGTCTCTTGGATACTCTCTCTTTCCTTGACTTCCGTGATACTATATTTCCTTGTTATTCCTCCTACCTCTCTGGTCTCCCATTCACAGTTTGCTTGATCATAATCCTTCTGCCCACTACATGTGGGCTCACCACAAGGCTCTGGCACGGACCCTTTTCTCTCTCTCTCTCTCTGTTCTCCTTCAGTGATGTCATCAGACCCCATGATTTCATTTGTCATCTATGTAATTGCTTCCCAAATCTTCTAAAGCTTAAAACTGCACTGAGATTTGTGGAACACCCTGTCTATCCAGCCATAATCTCTCTCCTGTACTTTCAGTCCTACATCAACCACAAACTACTTGCTGGGATTTTCTACGTAGATTCCCAAAGGTATCCCAAACTTAAAATGTCCAGAAAGAGAACTCATTTTCCCCAAACCCACACCCCGCTTCCAAACTTTCTCATTTCTGTTGAGGACACCACCGTCTAGTCACCCAGAATCACAGACTTTATCCCTCAACTCCCACATTCAGTCAGTTGCCAAGTTTTGGCAACTCTACCTCCACAACATCCATTTCAACCTCTGTCTCACAGTGGCCTCCATGACACAGACCTCAACACCCTGCCTGAATCCCTCAGAGTCCCACCTACCTGCTGACACTGACCCTAGGATCCCATTACAGCAGCTGGGAGCTTCATCTACCATTGACTAGGCCACTCGGTCTACTTCCATAGAAGTGCAAAGCCCTGCCCATCCCCAAGAGCTCTGTACTCTACCCCTCACAGCTCCACCTGCTTGTTGATATTGATCCTGGGATGCTGACTATATGCCCAGTCCTTACCTTGTAGAATTTCCTATAGGATTTTGGTCCTCATCACCTCTCACCAGCACTGTTATAACAGCCTTCTAATTAGCTTGCATCTTTACAATCTACTCTTCACAGCTGCCAAATTGATATTCCTAAAACAGAGACCTAACCATGCCATGCCTCTACTAAAAAATCTTGATAGGATTTCCTTCTAAGAGAAAAATAAGATAAACTACAGAGACAGAATATCTAAAATAAGACAAAATACAACATCCTCAAATGAGATATTTGCAAAGCACTGAGCACAGGATCTGGCACATAGGTGCTTATTAAA
This sequence comes from Vombatus ursinus, assembly GCF_900497805.2. NCBI lineage: Eukaryota > Metazoa > Chordata > Mammalia > Diprotodontia > Vombatidae > Vombatus > Vombatus ursinus. The sequence goes on along the minus strand of NW_020948983.1, from coordinate 785,759 downwards.
TGCATGTTCCCTTCCCTTTCCTACCACATAAAGAAATCTAACTCCCACCTGCCTTTCCGTCCTGTGTCAGATCACTCCAATGATCAAGTATTCTCCACTCCAGTCAAACTGGCCTGCTGTTTCCTGTACACAACATCCCATCTTCCATCTCCATGACTCCACACCAATAGTCGCTCACGTCTGGAATGCATTCACTCCCGCCTCTGCTTCATAGAATCCCTAGCTTCTTTCCAAGCACAGCTCAGCTTAGAGGCCATTTCTTACATGGCACCTTTTCTCAACCTCCTCACTTACACACTTCCTCTTGACATTACCCTAGGTGACTATGTAATACACTTCATGTTTACTTGATATGTGCATATTGTATCATTCCAGAGGATTAAAGAGCTCCTTGAAAGCAGGAATTGTTTTCATTTTTGTCTTTACATCTCCAGCAGCCTAGTGTATTATCTCCTATAAGACAGACACTTAATAAGTTTTTGTTGAATTCAATTGTCAGCAGTCAAGAAAGCTAATGAAATCTTAGGCTGCATCAGTAGAGGTAAAATATCCAGGCCTAGGGAGGTGAAAGACCAGCTGTGCTCTGAGCTTGTCAGACCACATCTGGAGCATATACTGTCTTTAGTTCTGGGTACCACATTTAGGAAAGGCATATAATAAGCTCGAGACTGTCCAGAGAATGAAAACTAGGAGGAGGCTTCTAGTTCAAGTTGTTTGTTGAAAGAAATTCAAATATCTAACTTTGAAAAGAAAAAAACATGGTGGCATATGAGGGCTGTCTTCAAGTATCTGAAGGGCTTTCATGTGAAAGGAATTATACTTGTTCTTTCTGGCTCCAAAGGTCAAAGTTGCAAAGAGATTGATTTAGGCTTGATGTAAGGAAATAACTCCCTAAAAATTAGGGCTGCCCAAGAGTGGAATGCAATGTCTTGAGAAACAGTGGGTTCCCTCTCACTTCAGCTCTCCGGGCAAAGTCAGATAACAACTTGTTTGATATGTTCAGATACGAATTGAACTAGGTGGCCAATGAGTCCCCTTCTAATTCTGAGAGTTTGTGGTTTCACACTCACCTATTAGTGACTTAATGAATTCTGTCTCTTGCCCCAGCCTTCCAGGAGCATTTGCACTCACAAAGAGGTTGATAAGGAGAGGATAAATGTTTTACCCAAACAATTTAACATAAAGGATAGAATTCCAGGTACTAGGGTACTTCAGTGAGAATGCTTCAAAATGCATTATGTATTACAAATACATTATATATTCACTCCCACCTCAAAGATCTCAAGAATAAAATCACATTAGGCCCTAGAGAGTAATATTTCATAGACTCACAGGCTTTCAAAGTTGGAAAGAATTTTAGAAGCCATCTAGTCTAACAGATCTCTGACAATTCTGCAGCCTCTATTTAAGGATATAAAGTGATCAAGAACTCACCACCTCCCGAGGCAGCCCACTCTACTTTTTACAACATTAATTGTTAGGAAGTTTTTTCTCACAAAGAGCCAAAATCTGCATCCCTGACATTCTCACTCATTTCTCCTACTTCTGTTCTCTGAGGCCAAGAAGAATAAGACTAATCTTCTACATAACAACCTTTCAAATACTTGAAGATGCTTATCATGTCCCGATTGATTCCATACTCCAGGATAAAGATCCTCAGTTTCCTTCTTAAATGATCTCAAGTTTTCCACTTCTATCCTAGCTGCCTTGGATTACAGTAAGTGCCTTCTTTCTAAAAGTCTTAAGCAGAGACTGAATGACCATTTGTTTGGTATATGATAGAGGGTATTCCTATTCAGATATAGATTATCTCTGCCATCCCTTCCTACTCTCAAAGTTTGTAATTCTATGAGGTATTTGGTTAATTCTGGATATGTTACTACTTGTCAACGTCCTTTCTAAAATATGGTGTCCATAAATTAATACAATATTCCAAATACAGTCTTATGCAGAGTAAAACAGGACCTTCCATATTCTGGACACCATATTTCCATTAATGCAATCTAACACCCCATTAATTTCTTTCAATGTCATGTCACTATTGATTGCAGCTTTCCAGACTTGATAGAATTCTGGAATTGAATGATTGAGCATTATCTGTACTACTCCTCCAGTCTATTCTTGTAAAATTGATTTGTTACCCAGGTACAGGACTTCACATTTGTTTATGTTAAATTTCATCTGATTAGATTGAGCCTATTGTTCTAACCTAAGATCTTTTTTGAATCTTGACTTTGTCATCCACAGTATTAGCAACAGCTCTTCTAGCTGTGTCCTTTGACAGTTTGTTAAACACGGCATCCAAGTCTTTGATAATAGCATCAAGCTAAAAATAAATCCCTCCCCTTAAGATCTTCCTCTAGGATGACCTGGGTCCATTGATGACTTCTCTTTGTTTCTGATCATTCAACCAGTTCTGAATCTACCTAACTACATTATAGTTTAACGCATATCTCTATAGAGCATTCCCCTAATCTACCAGCATAGTACCATGAAAAAAAGGACATGAGATTCATCTGGAAGGATCTTTTCTTGATAAAGTCATGAAATTCTTTATGATGCAAACTCTTCATGATCACTGCTTTCTTTTCTAGATTTTACTAATTATCTCTTTAATGATCCATTCTAGAATTGTTCCAGGACTCAAAGCCAACCTCACTGACCTATGGTTTGTAGACTTTATTCTCAGCCTTTTTTGGAAAATCAGGACATCTAATCCTCAGATGACCTGAGAAAAGAGTTATTGGATTTCAAATGGCCTGGTCCCCTTTTGCCTTTTCTGTTTACCTTTCTGAACAGTGACCAGAAAACTGAGAATAAGCAGTCTTGCACACAAGATGGCAGCAGCTAGAGCAATGTTAGAGTTCCTATAGAAACAGATAGAAGAAACAAACATACTTGATCACTCAGCCTGACAGAGGAATTCAGGGACAATGTTTCATAATGTCAATCTGCTCTTTGGGAGATGAGGGGAATTTCCAAAGCAGCATGGGCCCAAAATCTAGGCTTAGAGCAGAGAAGGGAGATTTCTTGAGCAATGTCTGCCTTAGGGGTTATCTTGAGAGCACCCATAAATTTGAGAATTTGGACATCAGACAGTCTAGGAAAGAAAAGGGAATTTCCCTAGCAACATGCCTCTTAGAAAAAGAACAGTCCATGTAGCCCCTAAAGCTGTGGGAGCTCTCAAACTTAAAACCACATCTTAGGCAAATGAGAAATAGATTGGATCTTACCATCTCTATTCTTAGAGTGAGTTATTCAGAAGGTGTAGGTCCAATAGGAAGAGAAGGGGCTTGTCTGTCCAGCAGGCCCAAAGTGTTGTTTGCCTTGGAGGGACAGGAGTCCAAACCACAGAGAAAAAAATTAATCTAGAAGGTCCTTGTTGAAAAAAATATATTAATACCATACTCCACATGTTAGGCTCAAGTCTGCCAGAAATAAATTAATTTAATTTAACATCAACATAATAGTCAAGCATTTCTTTTTACAACTTTAACTGAGCCCTTCAAAATGACTCTCTAACCCCAAGACAACTTTATGTAACATTTATAAAAATTTTGAAAAAGGAAAAGATATGTTAAAGTACAGTTTGTAGTTTACATTCCAAAATATTTGAATAACAAAGTCACCCTCCCATTCCTTCTTGTACCAGTCCCTCTCAAGAAATCAATAGAACTCCTAAAGTAACCAAAGGGACCTTCCCCCTTTGATCAATGGAGAATGGTGGATCCCAACATCAATCATTTGATTGATAAAATAAAAATAAATTTTTAAATTTTAAAATAAATAAAATAAAAGGAGGTAAGGATCTTATCTACATAAGAGTTAAATTTGGTTTTCACCCTTAATCCCTTTCCCTAAGGGAAGGTTTTAGCTTTTATTCTGCCCATTTTCCTAAAGGGAAAAGTCTATAACGGGTTTAGGCTGGGGAAATATTGTTTCTTACTGTTGTTACAGAAACTAAAAAAAGGAAGCTTTAAATATATTTCCACATATTATATAGCAATGGTGTCAAATTCAAACAGAAACAGGGGCCACTAAGAATCCCTAAGGGCAGCATATTGATTTAATTTTAAAATGTAATGTTATCTGTGTTTTATTGTAGTTTTATTTATTTTGCTAAATTTTACCCAATTACATTTTAATCTGTTCAGTGTTGTAGGCTGTGGGTCACTTGTTTGACCCTCTGTGGTAGGAGATCAAGGGATTCACCAAAATGTCAGTGTTGACCTGATAGCAACCTGGAACTCAATTCCTTCCAAAGGGAACCACTGTGAGTCCTTTATGTGTCTTCTTTATCTGTTTATAGGTTCCTCTGAGACCATTAAGTGCTTTATGTGTTTTATGGTTCTATTTATGGGTTTCCTGTCAGTACTTTGAATCTTCTGCCTTTTCTGTGGGGTAAACTAAAGACTATACCATACTCAATATGCATGTTACTTTGAATACATGTATGGGAGCTACGGACTTCTGTTACCCATATCTGTGGAAACCTAAACACAAATTATGGAATAAGTTTCAAGTGCAGGCATAATGAGCCAAAGAAAGAAAAAGGACCTTTTTAGTTTAGTCCTTGAAATCAGAATTGGTCTGTAGTCTTGAAAGATGAGGAAAGGTTAGGTAGGCTACAGGTTAAAAGTAAATTCTTGAATCTGACCAAGAATAAAAAACAAATTTACTAGCTTATAGCTTGAAAACTTCACTTGCTTCTCTTTTTCAAAAATTAGGACATTTGTCATACTAGTCCTAAAGCACCTCTACTGTTCTACTGACTCAGCAATCACATTTATAAGGTTTTCCAGTATCCTGCAATATAATTCATCTGGGTCTGTGTCTTGAACTTGTTGACAGCTGGGTGCCACCTTATTATCTTGACTTATCTTAGGTTTCGATTCCCTTGTATCCATTTTTGTCCTTCATAGTCCAAATGTCATTTTCCTTGGTTTAAAAAAAGAAAGAAAAATGAATAGGTCAGCTTTTCTCTATCACCCATTATCAAGATTCTATTCCCTTCAAGCAATGGTCCTGTTCCCTTTTTTTTATTATCCTCCTATTCCTAACTTTTTTTTAAAAATCCCTTTTGTTGTCCTTAGTATTCAGAGAGGCAATGTGGCAGAATGGATAAAGAGCTAGCATGGGAGTCAGGAAGACATCGCTTTGAATTCTACCTCTGACATGCTCTGGCTACACAGACTTTGGCAAATCCCACTTATCCTCTCTTAAGATTCTTAACTTGTGGAGCAGATGTGGGCCTTCATCGGTAGAGGATGAGGACCATATACCAAGGACATGACAGGTCCAATCCCTATCTCTGTGCCTAGTATTCACTGTCACTTCCAATTCACTCTGAACTTAAGTATTCCTGAGACCCACTTCTCACAGGACTGTGCCACTCTTTGGCACTCATCCTTACTTATCTTGCCTTTGCTTCTATCTTCTATAGAGCACTTCAATGCTTCAAGCATCTGTGATTTCAGTTATTGCAGTCTCTTCTTCCATCAAAGCAGATCATGGTCTTTCTATCATTAGTAGAGTCTTTAAGAGCTACTAGGGCTTTAACATTCATTATCCTGCTGCCAAACCAGTGTTAAGCTGCTCTGGTCTTAGACTGGCCCTTGGACAGCAGATATACAGTGTGCCACGGGGCCCATATCTAAAGTCTCTCCAACTTGGTAGAACCTGCCAGAGCTTAAAACACACTGAGATAATCTCTCAGAAGGGTAGCTAGATGACACAGTGGATAGAGTGCTGGTCCTGGAGTCGGGAAAACTCATCTTCCTGAGTTCAAATCTGGCCTCAAGACACTTACTATCTGTATAACCCTGGGCAAGTCACTTAACCCTGTTTGCCTCAGTTTCCTCATCTGTAAAATGAGCTCCAGTAACTCTGCCAAAAAAAAACAAATGGGGTCATGAAGAGTCAGACACAATTGAACAACAACATCAAATAAGACAACTCAAGACTGTCAGCTGTTCTGCTTCTGGAAGAGAACAACATCCTAGCCACTGGGCCAAAAATAGAACTGCTCCAATTTTACGATACCTTGCTAGGCTTATTATAATCTGTCTACCTAACACCTCATTCATTTCTTCCTTCTGGCCAGGTGGTCTGTAAATTAATTTCTGCTTTATCACTACTATCTTAAATCTTCAGAGCTTCTAAATTATGCCACAGGACTTCCTTCACCCTGGAAATTTACCTACTCCTGGACTTCTCACGTGGGAAGGACCTTCTCCCAAGCTGCCCCTTCCTTTGATTGGCTAGTTCTTCCCATAATCTTCATTTCAGGGAGGAAAGGCCTTGTCTTCATTCCTCCCCAGGCTTCTCTCCTGAGTCTCCAGTTTTTTCTCTATAATGCCCCAATTTAGGGAACCTCCCTTCCTCTCCTTCACTTCCCCCTTCTTTTAGGTTCCTTTTTTACATGTTCTCTTCCCCTCCCCATTAGAAATTAGGCTCCTTGGTAGAGAAAGTGTCTTTCTTTCTATTTGTATTTATATTCCCAGCACTTAACACAGTGCCTGGCTGTGATTAATAAATGCTTGTTGATGACTTGACTTGACAATTCTGTCACTTCTGGTTTTCCTTCCATTGATCCTCACTCAAACATTCTTCTGCTTTACAACTCAGGCTCCTAGATTTCTTCACATCAGTATAATCTTCTTAACACAGAAAGCTATTTGACCATCTCCTTCAGGTATTCTATTCCTTTTGAATAATTCATGCCCTCAAATAACCACATTAGTCCCGTTGCACCAATCTCAATGGTACATAGAAGGCCAAATTTGCTTTTCTAGTTCACTCTATTACCCATACACTGTGCATGTATGAATAGGTAGCTAAGAACTTGGGTTGCACTGCTCTTTTCTCTTCTTAAAGATCGTCTCCTATGAATTTATTGTCCTCTTTGCTGATAATCTTCCTATGTTGTACTTTCTGCTCTCTGTGGTATCTCACTTGGCCAATTTATATAGGCAGTTTTCTCTTTTCTTACTCTTCTGCCTCATTTCATTATCACTTTTAAAATCTCTTGCAACACATTATATTTACCAGACCTCCTTATCCCTAACCAAAAACCCCATGATTCCTGTTTTAAGCCACAGTTCAGAAGTCCAAATTCCATTTTAAGACCTTCGTCTGGTGTTCATTTCCCAAATTCATCTTACTCTTTTGAAATCCCTACCTTCAAACAGTAGTAGGAATGAAAACTTCACCTTAGTCTCTAAGGTTTTCAGTTTCTTACCTAGGAGTTGCAAGTTCTCAGCAATGTTTTCTATGTTCCTTCTGGTAGCATCATTCTTTCCCATGAATCACCAGAAGTAACAAATGATCTCTAGACTTGACAAGCAGTGAGAGGTTCTCTAGATACATACCTCAGGAAAAACTAGCAGACCACTCCCAGCATGGTTTCTTCCTCTATCCCTTATGACAGTTCCAAAGGAGTAAAATTTCACCTTGATCCTGGGTCAAGGATTTGCAGTGATTTAAGTAAAGATACTGTACTGTGAGAACATAGCATAGTGGAATGAGTTCTGGATTTGGAATAAGAAGTCATAGGTTCAAACAAGTCTCTGTGAAATGCAAATCAAAACAACTGAGGTACCACATCACACCTATCAGATTGGCCAACATGACAAAACAGAAAAATGATAAATGTGGAGAAGATGTGGGAAAATTGGAACACTAATGCATTGTTGGTGGAGTTGTGAAATGATCCAACCATTTTGGAGAACAATTTGGAACTATGCCCAAAGGGCTATAAAAATGTACATACCCTTTGACCCAGCAATAGCACTTCTAGGGCTATATCCCAGAGAGATTACACAAATGGGAAAAGGACGCACATGTACAAAAACATTTATAGCAGCTCTTTTTGAGGTGACAAAGAATTGGAAATTGAGGGAATGTCCATCAATTGTGGAATGGCTGAACAAGTTGTGGTATATGAATGTAATGGAATACTATTTTGGTATAAGAAATGATGAGCAGGCTGACTTCAGAAAAACATGGAAAGACTTGTATGGACTGATGCTGAGTGAAGTGAGCAGAACCAGGAGAACATTGTACACAGTAACAGCCACGTTGTGCGATGACTAACTTTGATAGATTTAGCCTTTCTTAGCAATGCAAGGATCTAAGACATCTCCAAAGGTCTCATGATGGAAAATGCTATCCACATCCAAAGAAAGAACTATGGAGTGTGAATGCAGATCAAAACATACTATTTGCCATTTTTTTCTTCTGTTTTGTTTTGTTTTCTCTTTCTTGTGGTTCTTCTTATTGGTTCTAATTCCTCCTTACAACATGACTAATGTGAAAATATATGTAGAGCCTATATCGGATTGTTTGCCTTCTTGGGGAGGGAGGTGAAGAGGGAGGGGAAGAAAAATTTAAAACTCAAAAGCTTATGGCAGTAATTGTTGATAAATTAAAATAAATTAATATACATATATATTTATATAAATCAAGTCTCTGTGACCCATATGATCTTGTGCAAATTGCTTAACCTCTTTGGATTTCAGTTTTCTTAACTGTAAAATAAAGCTATTGGCCTTAATGGTCCCCAGTTTGAAATATATGATCCTATGTGTCTTATGGCTAAAGGCATCCAAATGCAGCTCTATTCTCTGCATATCAGTATGTCTGAGATCTGTCCCCACAGACAGGATCTGTGAATAAAGCAAAACAAAAACTGGTAAATGTTCATCTCAGCTCATTCTGCAATTTTTTGGCCTCCTCATTTATTACCCTGTCCCTAAGAATGAATAGGATGACTTCTCTCCCTCCCACTGTTTGTCTCAAAAGCAGCAAATACATTTTAAACAAATACCTTTGCAGCCAAACCCCCAAAGTTTCAGCTTACTCTGGGAGAGAATGCTGAGTAAGTTCCAAGTAGAGGAAAGAAAAAGAAAAGAGAATGGAAATCTCATGGCCAGCCTTCTGCCTACAAATACCCAGGTCTGCTATGCATAGTCCCTTATGAACCATAGCAAAGTAGCCAGTACAGCTGGACCATTGCCAGTAACCCACTATCTGCCTGAGAGGCATCACAGGAGCTCTGTAAGTCCAGTCAAGGTGTGCTTATGAATAATTAATAGGGACCCTGTACTAAGTCAATGCAGAGTATAGTTTTCAAAGCAATCTGCTTCCAACCATTCACCTTCCATCCTCCCCACCATAAAAATATATCTTCTTTCCTTGGCTTCTTGCCTGCTCCCCCCATTCTTTCCCTTTTCCTACTTCTCAGAAGATCTTTAGGTACCAGCTTTCTTTTCTCTCGGGCAGCTAGCTGACACAGTGCATAGAGTGCTGGACCTAGAGTGAGGAAAACTCATCTTTCTAAGTTCAAATTCAGCTTCAGAGGCTTACTAGCTGTGTGACCCTGGGCAAGTCACTTAACCCTGTTTACCTCAGTTTCTCATCTGTAAAATAAGTTGGAGAAGGAAACACGAATCACTTCAGTGTCTTTGCCAAGAAAACTCCAAATGGGGTCACATTTGAAATGAACAACAACAATATTTTTTTTGGTCCCTTCCTGAACTTTGTTAGAAAGTACCCTATTTAAAATACAGCACAACAGAGGAAGCTGGCATTTTCCCATGGCTCCCTCGGGGCTTCCAGGTATGTGTCTGACATCAGCACCTTCTTCTAAGGATGTGTCTTTTTAAGCGAACAGTGTAGAACCCAAGAGACACCATTGTGGAGGTCTTGCCAGGGAGGATGCTAATCAATAAAACCTTCCAGGTCGAGGCCACTTAGATATAGCGCAAAGCCAATCTTCCTTCATGCAGCCTGTTTTGCACCCATAATTAGCTGCAGGTGCAACTGTCTGTAGACTACTAATTAAGCCCAACCAAGCTGGAGTCCAGCCCTGCTATTGGACACCCTGTGGCCAATTTGCCAACTGCAGGTGCAAATCAGCAGCCCAGGTGATATGTGTGCACAATTAGAAGCAGGTGGGCTATGGTGCCTGCCAGTGAAAGCGCCAAGCAATTTTCCCCATATGAGGTCCCTGGGCAGTCTACGGAAGAAGCCTGTGTGGCCTTCTTTTTCTCAGTGAAAATTTCTGATGAGATAGAACACAAGTTGGAAAAAGCCAAGGCTAGTAACAGCCCCATATTAACTTCAATTTATTCCTAATGAATAAGGCGCTCCTAACATCCTTGAAGATTTTCAGTATTCTTTCTGTGGGCTTTTTGGAACTATGCTTCTAACACAGGAATTAATAATCTATAGGTATATTTCAGGGAGTCTGTGAACTTAGAAGGGGAAAATTACATTTTAATTTTCACTAACCTTTGGTTTCTATTGTACTCCTATATATATACATATTCTATTATTCCTTTAAAAACATTATTCTGAGAAGGGGTCACCAGAGCTTCACCAGACTGCCAAAGGGTTTCATGATACAAAAATAGGTTAAGAACCTCTATTGCAGAGAAAAACCATTTATTCCATTCCTGAGACAATGTTGAATGTGAAAATTACAATTGTTTTGTATGGAATGCATATGAAAGGCAGTACGCCATAATGAATAGAGAGCTGTTCTTTGATCCAGGAAGATCTGAGTTCAAATCCCACCTTGGATACATATACTGGTTGTGTAACCCTGGGCAATTCACTTAACTTCTCATTATTCTAGGCAACTGTCTAAGACAGTAAATTGCAGAGAAGGTGCCAAGCTTCATTGGTAGAGGGAATTTTCCTCATCTGGAAGCTATTAATACCAATGACATCACAGATCCATGCCCTAGCTTGAAGAAGACCATGACGCTTATCTTTATGGGGGGAAGAGGCCACCATTTTAAGTATTTATTGAACTCCTATTCAGTTCCAGGTACTGTTTTAATCACTGTATGGGAGACAGAAGGATAGGACTTGGAGATGGGAAATACACATAAAAACTGAATCATAAGAGAACAGTGTCCATTGCCATAATAATGGAAAGGAAAATAATGTTGAAAGGCCTCAGAATTCTGATCAAAGCAGTGACCAATTCTGACTTCAGAGAACTGACCTCAAAGCAAACCGCCGGCCTCTCAGTTGAGAGGTCATGGACCAAAAGTAGAATGTTGAGGATGTTTTCAGATGTGGCCAATATGTTGATTTGTTCTGCTTAGCTGCATTTTTTTGTTAGAAAGAAGTGTTCTATTGGCGGCTGGAAGTCACTGGAAAGTGACAGTGATGGGAAAAAAATCAACAAAACATTAAAAATAAATATAAAAGTATATTTGAAATTTGAAAAAGAGAGAATAAAAATACAATCATAGAATCCTTCAAAATAAGGACTAAAATCATACATAAAATCCTCAACTATTCATGTCATGTGTTGTAACAGAGTAGAACCAAACAAATTAACAAGCAGATCAGACAAACCAAAAAATTGTCTTTGCTATGTATTGCCTTCCAAATCCTTCAGAAGTCCCATTACCTTTGGCTTTGTTTTCTGTAATTGTAGTTGATGTCTGTGTTGTTCTGGTTCTGATGATCTCAATTTGCATTGCTTCATATAAATATCTCTATATTTCCTTGTATTCTTCATATTTATCTTTTTATGGCATTGTAATATCCCAGTGCATTAATATGCCATAAGGTATTCAGCCATTCTCAGGTCATTTGTTGGGTAGATAGGTTGTTTCCCATTCTTTACTATTACCAATGAAGCAGTTTTGAATATTGTTGTGCTGGTGGGTCTTTTCTGTTCCTGTCCAGGAAAGTGTTAGGATAAAGTCACAGAAGTAGAATTGCTAGGGCAGTTTTGAGAATCATAGAATCTTAGACTGAACAGGATCTTAGAGAGAATTTATTCTAATTCACCCACATTCCCTTTTTTTATAGATGAAGAAACTGAGAAATTAAGTTGGCTTGTACCCCACCACAAAATTGGAAATAATACAAAGAAATAGAATAATAAGAGGAAATAGGATAAGAAGAAAAACATAGAGTATACAGTAAATGCTAAATTATGTGGTACAGGTTATAAAGACTATAGGAATTACACTAGAGGTCATCTAATCCAATTGACTCAGAAAAAAATTTGAGACTCAGGTTAAATGGCTTGTCCAAGGTCACACAAGTAGTAAGGAGAAGAGGCAGGATCTAAAATCTGCCCTCCCAGAACTGTTCAGGGTATACACACATGCATTCAGTCAACCAGCATCAATAAAGCATTTACTATGTGCCAACCACTGTGCTAAATGCTGGGAATACAAATACAGGTAGAAAAAGATAGTCCCTGGCCTCAAGAAGCTTACTGGGAGGGCAACGTATTAAAAGGAAGCAGAGGATTTAGGGATAGTGGGGGGTGAGGACAAAAGTAACAGCCAGAGAGCATGGTAGAAGCAGTACTACATGCAGCCTGGAGGGGAATGAAACACCCTCCATCCAATTGGGAGAGGGGGAGAGACGGAGAGAGGAAGAGAGACAGAGAGACAGAAAGACAGAAAGACAGAGAGACAGAGAGAGACAGAGAGAGAGAGACAGAGACAGAGACAGAGAGACAGAGAGACAGAGACAGAGAGAGACAGAGAGAGAGAGAGAGGCTACAGGCTGGAAGGTACTACCAATGTGTGAATTCCAAGGCTGGAGTGAGGCTTCAGTATGAAAAGCTGGGGCATGGTGCGACTTCAGAATAATAAAGGAAGCCTGGAGTGCAGCAGTGCTAAGCTAGGGGTGAGGCATTGAAAAAGATCATTTTTATCAAGTTCCAAGTCCAAAGCCTCCTAATGACTCCAATCTCTGCATTCTGGCTTCTCTGGGCTTGCCTGCTGGCAATATCCAGCCCAGAATCCTGCTTCCAAAGTTGCCATGGCTCCCAGGTCCAGGGAATCTCCACCTGTGCCTAGAAGTGAAAAGGATAATAGACAAAACAAAAACTCAAACCCCATTTTCAGGGCCATGAGACATAAAGAGGCCAGGGGCAGGGGAGAAGAGGAAAAGTAATCCTTCCCCCACATCCAGCTCAGTGCATGGTGCCTAAGTTTCAGGTGAACAGAACGTTTTCACTATGGACCAAACCACTCAAATCCCCTCCTTGGGAAGTTACTCAGCAACACTATTCAGAGGTCACCTTTCTACCACCACCAGGCCCTGCTTCCTGTAATGAGATGCCTGCCTTTCTCAAGTGAGGGCAGGATGGACCAAGGATGCCACATAAACAGGTAAGGCCAAGGCTGTTCCACCTGCTGTCAGAATCCCAAGGGAAGCCTGGCTACAGAGAATGAAAAGTACATCTCTGAAGTCAGATTATCATCCAAGGAAATTGAGGCACTAAGCTCAGAGACAGAGTTGACAACTGAGTGTGCTGTAAAGGGGTGAAACCTGAACATACAGACTTTGGGCTACTCTGCAGCTATTCACATTCTGCCTTCAGTAGATGGGATTCTCTACTAACATTCAAGGTAGTGATTCAAGGACCACCTAATTAGCCCTCGAACTATAAGAGACTTTATGAAAGGAAGGGGGTATTTATTTTGCTAATAATAATGTCACATTTCAATATTGCTTTAAGATCTAGAAAATGCTTTCCTCATACAAAAAAAAAAGATTGTGCAAGTATTATTATTCCCGTTTTACAGATGAGCAAACCAAGATTCTGGGAGAATAAATTATTTGCTCAGGGTCATGCAGCTAGAATATCAGAGGGATGGAGGGCCCAAGGTCACACAGATAGTAAGTGGTAAAGGAAGGATTAGAATTCACATTCTCTGTCTCCAGATTCAGCGTCCTTTCTACTGCTTCATCACAGTCTCTGTCTCACCAGGGCCTAGCACTGTTCCTAGCCTAGATATCACTTAGTAAATGCATACTGAGTGAGTAAGTGATTTCCACTATAGTTAGAGTGGGTGGAAAACATTTCTGTATAGCAGACAAAAACCAGAAGAAAATGCTAGAGAAGAAATCTCATTTAAAAAAAACACTGCAAAATACAGAAGATATCTGGGAGTTAATTTACCAAGACACACTCAAGATACATAACTATAATTTTAAATATTCTTTACAGAAATAAATGAAGACAAATAATTGGAGCAGTATTACTCAAAGTTGGGCCATACCAATATAATAATAATTAATAATAATAATACCTAAATTAATTGATAGATTTAGTGCTATACCAATCAAGCTATCAAGAGACTACTTTATAGACCTATAACAACAAATTTCATTTGGAACAATATATCTACAATTCAAGAGAAATAATGACAAAAAAAGTAGGAGGGGGGCAGGGAACAGTACTTTCAGACCTCAAGCTATATTATAAAACAGTAATCATCAAAACTTTTGGAACTGGCTAAAAACAGGTAACATAGATCAGTAGGATAGACTAGACAAGAGAATCAGAAACAAATTAATATTAAACATCTCATTGTTTGATAAACCCAAGGACATAAACCACTTGGAGAAGGAGTCTGGAGGATTCCACAAGAATTTCCGGAAAAACTGGAAAGCAGTTTGAAGGAAAAAAAATAGGTTTAGACCAGCATCTTATAACATATACCACAATAAGGTTCAAATAGATACATCACAAAAAAATAGTTACATTATTTTAAAATTTTAGAAAAATAGAAGGAGGGTACCTTTTAATTTAGGCTTCCTAACCATCAATCCTGTTAAAAAATGGAACAGCTAGGGGTAGCTAAGTGGCACAGTTGACAGAGCACCAGCCCTAAAGTCAGGAGGACTTGAGTTCAAATGTGACCTCAGATATTTGACACTAGCTGTGTGACCCTAGGCAAGTCACTTAACCCCTATTGCCTCACCAAAAAATAAAATAAAATAAAATAAAAGGAACAGCTAGTGTGGTTATGGGTTCCCCTGCCTTGGAGTTCTTCAAGCAGAGGCGGAATGATTACTTGTTGGGTATGTTACAATGGGAGCTCTTTTGTCACATAGGTTGTACTAGATGGCTACTAAAGCTCCTTCCAACTCTCAAAGACTGTAATTCTAGAATTCAGATGACTTCTGAACCACATAACCAAAAGTAATTGGCCTCCTGATGCCTCTCTAATTACCCACTGAATGTCTTCACTTGGCTTTCCCATTGGCATGTCAAGTTTAACACATCAAAAAGTGGATTTCATCGTCCTCCCCAAACATTTCCCTCTTCCAAACTTCCCTATTTTTATTGATTGAATATGGAAGGTGAGGTGAGAGATAGGAGCAAGGAAAAGGAAAGAGCTGGAGGTAACTAACTCTGTGGTTGTAAACCTGGATGATTGGAAGAATGGTTATGCCCTCAACAGCAACAGGGAAGTCATTGAACCAGATTGAATCAATCAACAAATATTTATGAATATCTTGTACGTGTCATGATGCTATGCGAGATGAAAAGAAATAAGAAAGACATGGTTCTTGTTCTTTGGAAGTTTACAACCTAGTTCGGGAATTTTCAAAACCACTCAGTAAACATTTTTCTTCAGCCTTCACTGTACTTAGTTAAGCTGACAACTTTTCTAACCATTGCTCTGAGAAGATTGTCCCTTCGAGGTACAGAAAGGGCCTCACACCAAAGGGATGCCCCACAGTTCAAGTCTCAATCAGAGGTGTTTCACTGATGTGAAAATTCCTTAACAACAAAAGTGTTAACTCTGAAAGTCCTCATTCCATTTTTTGGGGGGGCAGGATAAAAACAAAACCCCTTCACATCTACAAAATCATTCTGTGATTAGAATGAAAACAAGAATGAAGGTCTGCAGTTTTCATCACGGCCATGAACTTGTGGTAGGTGTCGGCAGGATTTTTTTTGAGGCTGACAAGCTGTTTTTTCTCCATTTTGCCCTTTCCAATTAAAAACTAATCTCCTTAATTGCCTACATTCCCATTAAGCTCACACATTTCCTATGATCAATATATGGTTTCCCTTTATCTATCCTACTACAATTCATTAAGTTGCTTGTGTTCAGAATCCCTGGCTAGAAAAATAAGGTATACCCAAGTCAGCAGACAGGGGCTGCCAGCCCACCCATGCTCCCTCCTGTAATGTCAATCCCTCTTCACACAATTGCTAAGAAATACCTGGGTGAGGGAAGCTTCCAGTGCTGTATCTAAATGCAAAAGGGTAGCCCGCAGGCTCTCAACGTCTTTCCATTAAATCATATCTAGGCAGCTCCTTCACAATAAGAAAACTCCAGAAATGAGTCACCAGCTCTCTTCTTCCTTAGCCTGGCTCATCTTCCACCTCCCACCCGTCCCACACACCTGCCCTTGAGCACGGAGGCAGCAGCTGAGAATATTAATGTCCTCTCTCCAATAGTTAGTGAATCCTGTTCATCAAAGGTAGAAAACATGGTGAACTAACTTGGTTCAATAACTAATAGCTCACATAATATCATGCTTTGTGTTTTCCAAAGCTGTTTCACAGTCACTCATAAAGTCATGGGATCACAGATAAAAAGCTGGAAGAGACCTCAGAGGTTACCTAGTCTAAAATCCCTTCATTATACACATGAGGAAATGGGTCCAGAAAGGGGAGGTGACTTGTCCAAAGTCACTCAAATAGTGGCAGAGCCAGAATTTGAATCCAGGTCTTCTGATCCTAAATCCAGTTCACAACAACCCTGCCAACTAAGGCAGGGCAAATGTTACTGTATTGGTTTGCTGATGATGAAGCTGAGACCCAGACAGGTTAAGTAAGTTGCACGCTTTTAAGTGGCTTTAGGAATAGAACCCACATCTCCTGACTGCTAACTGTGTGCATTTCACATTATGCTTCAACCATTACTCCAATAATAGAAAGGGTTTTGAGGATCACCATTATTTAAGCATCACTGTGACCAGAACTTAACCTGAGTCCTACAACATAAGGATGGATCCTGGGATAGACTTAGAATTACAAAATCCTAACGAGAACACACATTTATGTAGCATTTTCAAGTTTACAAAGTACTTTTCTAGCAACATCTCTGTTCAGCGGGTAGTGCTGGTATTATTACCCCCATTTTACAGATAAGGAAACTGAGGCTCACAGAAGCTGTGATTTGACTGAGGTCATACAGCTAATAATCTGAGATTTAAACCCAGGTAGATCTCCTGACTCTTAAGTCTAGTGCTCTTTCAACAGACACAATACTTGATTTCTTGCCTCCCTGGTCTTGTATAAATAATCCCTCAGTGTGTGGATGGAAGTTAACTCCTATCTATCTTTGCCTCAGAGGCAGCTAGGTGGCACATTAGATAGAGTGCTCAGCTTGGAGGTCAGGAAGACCTCAGTTCAAATCCAGTCTCAGACATTTACTAACTGTGTGACTCTGGACAAGGCTCTTCACCCAGTTTGCCTCAGTCTCCTCATTTGTAAAAATAAGAAGGAAATGGAAAACCACTCTAGCATCTTCATGAAGATGACCCAAATGGGGTCATGAAGAGTTGGACACAACTGAACAACAATCCACAGCTCAGGTGTCCCCTCATACATGAGGTTTTTTCTGATTTCCTCCCAGTTAATAGCACTCTCTTCCATCTAAAATGGTTATATTACTTTGTATTTATATGTATGTATTTATGTATGTGTATATATGCACATACACACATACATATGGGTATATGTATGCATACAGATATATTAATATATATTAATCCCCCCCAATCGAATGTAATCTCTTCGAGGCCAGGTATGGTTTTGTTTTTTGTCTTTGTATCTCCAGTGCCTAGCACAGTGGCTCTCAATAATGCAGAATACAAACAAGTCAGAATTTTTTTCCCTCAATAACTAATCCAGTCTCCACTTGCATACTTTCAGTGACTGTGAAGTTACAACCACCTACCTTCAAAGAGCCCACTCCATCACTAGCTATTAAGATGTTCTTTATATTGACCTGAACTCTCTCTCCATTATAACTTGTACATCATTGGACCCAGTTCTACTTTCTGAAAACACAGATTTCCTATGGCACCTCTTCTATAAAACAACTCTTCCTATATTTGAAGACACTGATCACGGGCCCCCTAAGTCCTCACTTCTCCATGCAAAACACCTCGAGTTCTGTCAACCTAATGGCATGTGGTTTCACTATCCTCTCCATCGTCTTTTGGACATGCTTCCAACTCCTTAATGTCCTTACTACTATAAGGTGCCCAGAACTGAACAAAATATCCCAGATGTGGTTGGACATGGTACAGTAGGGCTACCAGCAACCTGTCCTGAAGCCTGAGAAGGCTGCATTTACTCATATTGAGCAGAAATCCATGAATACCGTGCCCACCACTACACCTCCCCCACTCCAGGCTTTCCCCCCCATGATCTGTTATATATCCTTGCACACAGTAAGCACTTAATAAATGACTGATCGATCCTCTATCAACTACACGATATTTTTTAACTCAAACGCAAAGCACTTCTTGCCTGAATACAGCAAGATGGCCCAAAAGCAGGCAAGAGAAGGGGAGAGAAACAAAGGGGCTGGAAGAAGCAGAAAGGGGGCAGTCAGCTCCATACATCGGAGGTTGGACTGGTTACTCCAGCATCTTTTTCTCCCTATCCTCTTCTTTCTGGTTGCACGCAGATGCAAACAGGCTGTCTTCTGAACCATCGTCAAATCGCATTTAAAAAAGGAAGCCGCCAATAAGAGAAATAGCATTTGCACTTCTGATCTGAATCAGTAACTTCAGCTGGGGGAGGCCGGGGGCTGAGTTCCATTAGGCTTGAAGCCTTCAGGAGCAGGAAGGCCTGAGCACACCCCAGCTGTTGGAGGCCCGCTGAGGTTCCCACACTCTGGAAGCCTCATCGCCTCTGGCTTCTCCCTACTAATTAGTTAGTGTTAATACCCTTGGATAGTCTGCGGAAAAGTCACATTTGCCAGCCTCTCTCCCCCTCCCCAACAGCTGTACTCCCGAGACCGAGGGAGCGCAGCCACTCCAAGCTGTCAGCTGATTCATCTCCAGCGAAAGTCAACTGGGCCATAAATTGGGAGTTCTTTATCACCCGACAACAGACTGCTAGGGGGGTTTAATTGCCGGGCTATGCTAATGAGCCTTGTTTGTCACACAAGGTGCACCGGGTGCCTCCGTTTAGAAACAAGGCAGATCAACCCCTCCAGGGCAAAGACAATCAGCTTAAATACACCGCGAGCCGTCTGGATACAGAAAAGAAATCCAGAAGCTGACTGTTTGGCAAGGCCGCTATCAAAGGCATCATTAACAGCTGCTGGGTGTATCGCGTTCTCCAGGGCCCCCCAAGGTTCATTCGGCTTCCTTTTTAACACAAGTTTTAGGAACGGGAAACGCAAATCAGTGAAGTGGAGGCAGATATGCCAGAAGTGGGATCTGGGCACCTGGCATGTCACTATGCCTCTCTGTGTGTGTCTCTTTCTCATTCTGTCTCAGTGTCACTCCTTGTCTCCCTGTCTCTAGCTCTCTCTGTCTCTGTGCTTCCTCGTGTCCCCCTTTCCTTTTTTTCCCACTGCAGATAAGCCCCCATGGTCATCTCCCTCCTTTCAAAAAAAAAAAAAAGAATAAACTGGGGAAAAGGAAGGTGTTAATGACAAAGAAACAACAGCTGATTAATTTTTATCACTCCAGTGGTTTTTCAAAACAAGATCAATCATGCCCAAAACTTGGGATTTTTTTTCCCCTACAGACTCCATGGGTAATAGATGAAGATGCTAATAAAGGGAACAGTGTTCTCATCTTGTTTGGGAAATAGCCTGGAAAGGTCTAATTCAGAAGCTTTGTCTAATTCAGAAGCTACGTCTCTTTGACTTCCAAGGACCACCCCTTTGCAAAAACCACCCAGTCAACAAACATTTATGGAGCATCCGCTGTGTGCCTAGTACTATGCTAGTACAAGAGCCCAAGAATAACTTTAAAATATGGGCACATTAGAGCCAGAATGGGCCTTAGATATCATCCAAATTCCCTCATTTTAGAGGTGAGGAAACTGAAGCCTCCGCAGGTGAAATGACTTGCCAAAAGCAAAGCAAATTAATGACAGGAACAGAACTAGAATCCAGGTCCCCTGGCTGCATCCTTGCTTCCTGAACCATATTATGCATCACTGACTTAAAAGGGATCTCAGAGGACACCAAGTGAAACTTGGAAAAAAACTCCTCCCTACAATATTCCCCACAAAGAAGTGTCCATCCTCTGCTTGAATACCTCCAGTGAGGGTAACTCTGTTCCTCTTAAGGTAGCTGTTCTACTTTTTTAACCTATTTAAAAGTATAAAATTTTACTGCCTGATAACACAGAAATATGTTATCAACAAGAACATGAAGGGCAGTTAAGTGGAGGAGTGGATAGAGCACAGGCCCTGAAGTCAGAAGAAATTCGACCTCAGACCAAACACTTGACACTTACTAGTTGTGTGACCCTGGGCAAGTCACTTCACCTGTTGTTTTCAGTTTCCTCATCTGTAAAATGATCTGGAGAAGGAAATGGCAAACTACTCCAGTATCTTTGCCAAGAAAAACCCAAATGGGATCAAGAAGGGTCAGACGTGACTGGAAAAAAATAACTGAACAATAGCAAGGTGCTTTCCTTCCACGCATGGGCAATGCTAAACTCGGAATCTGGAAGACTGGAGTCGAATTCTGCCTCAGACACTAGTTATGGGGCAGTAACTTATGCTCTCTCTGCCTGTCTGCCTGTCCAGTCTGACTCTCTGTCTGGTCCGACTGTCCAGGCTGAAGTGACCCAAGGGACTGACTTCAGGTGCTGGTTTTTTATAGTTCCAATCAACCTAAGTCAGCCGTCCCCTTCCCACTGCCCCAGCCACAATCACAATTCTTATACCAATTAGTTCATAGCTTTAAGTAATGGACCAAGAAGAATTAATTAAAGATGTGACCAGTTATGAGTAGGCTTCAAGGCTTGGCCCTTCTCATCAGAGGAATCAGGAGTTATCTAACTAGAATTCAATGTGTGGGACACCTGAGTTGTGCAAGCAGAGGAAGAAATTATTCTAGGAATACTGGGTGAGCTAATATACATATAGACGCAAGAACTATTGTGAATCATGAAACTGAGACTGCCTCTGTAGCCTGTGCTAGTTAAGACATCCAGACCAGTGGTATCAAACTCAAGTTAGAAACAGGAGCCATTAAACTCTACAATAAATATCCCTGAGGATTGACTTAGAAAACCACATGTTAACTCTGCCTGTGTTCTATTGCATTTTTATTTATTTTGTTAAATATTTTCCAATTACATTTTAATCTGGGGTTCTGGCCAAAGGGGTCTAAGGCTGCCTGTTTGATACCTCTGTTCCAGACCACTATTGATACTGCAAAAGCCTAGCCTGTATAACACTTAGAAGACACTCTCATTGTCCTAAAGCACTTGACTCCATCTCCAGGAGAATATTGTAGACCAAGATCCATTTCTCAAGGACTAGGCATCCAGTCATGGCATTTAAATGGAAACATGAAATGCTTAGGAGGCAGCAGGCCATGCCACAGAACTCCAGGGCACTGATCTACATCATAATCCCAAACTTGGTGTGGCCAGAAACCATCCAGGACCTTGCATTTCTCTGGACACAAACACGACTAACGCAATTAGACATTCAACTTGGGGAATGCCTGGGAGTGCATGCACACACAGCAAATCACATGGGAAGCATGACACTGTTTCAATCTCTGCCATAACATTAGATACCAGTCTTGAGTTGTTAAGCTGCTCCTCCCCTGCTCCCTTGTCTTCCTCTTTCTGTGGCAAGAGTAGTCTTTTGAATTTAAATCTAATTGAGTGCCAGGGATGCCAAATGACTGGCAAGAACTCCATCCTGCGGATACTACAGGATCAGCTCTGCCGTCTAATCACCAGGTTCTCTTTCTAACATTGGTCAGCTACAGAGACCAGATAGAGTCTACTAGGAAACTCTTTGATGCCATACGTGAAAGTCTGTTTGAACCAACCATCTGCACTGCACACGTGGGGTGAAACGCAGCTAATCCCTTATGTGTCATTAAGCTATTTTTTTCCCAGAGAGCTAGTTGTTAAACATTTACCAGCACACTCTTGTTTAAAGCATTATACAAAGGTAAGTTGTTATTATTTCAAGAGCAGCTAGGTGGTGAGGTGGATAAAGTGCTGAGCCTGGAGTCAGGAAGACTCCTCTTCCTGAGTTCAATTCTTACCTCAGATACTTACTAGCTGTGCAACCCTGGGTGAGTCACTTAACCCTGTTTGCCTCAGTTTCCTCATCTGTAAAATGAGCTAGAGAAGGAAATGGCAAACCACTCCATCATCTTTGCCAAGAAAATTCCAAATGGGGTCATGAAGTGTTGGACACAACTGAACAACAACAAAAATTATTATTTCAACTGCTTTCAAAGACCCTGCGTCAGAATCCAGAAACTGTAGAGGCAGTGATGACATCCCAGAAAGGCTGAAGACATGTTTTTCCAGAGTTATGAATTATGAACTATGGACTATTTGCATTTGATAGAAATAACTCAGAGATTAGGTGGTAAGGGGTAGGATTGACCCTTACAAAATTGTCAGTTTGGCAGGAATATACAGACTATACATAAAAAGAGTTATGGGGGATAGAAAAATATAAATACGTGGTAGGAGAATAGGTAAAGGGATTTCCAGCAGATGCCTAGGCATCCTTATTGACCCAATGTGGTCACAGCCCTATAAGAAAGTAACAATTGGGGGCAGCTAGGTGTTGCAGTGGATAGAGCTCCGGCCTTGGAGTCAGGAGGACTTGAGTTCAAATATGACCTCAGACATTTGACACTTACTAGTTGTCTGACCCTGGGCAAGTCACTTAACCATGACTGCCTCACCAGAAAAAAAAATGTAATACTTGTCCATATCATACTCTTATTTTGGGGGAACCCATACAAATAGTATAAGCCCTATGTAAACCTGACATACCCTTTCCCCCAACCGAGGCCTCATCCTCCTTCTCCACCCGACCGAAGCCATCCTATTGCTGGGCTTTCCAGAATTTACCACAGTGCCCGGCAGAGAGCAGGCAATTAAAAACTGCTTCTTAGTTGATAGATCAATTATTGATTCAGAAGAAAGCAAGCTGATTAAACAATTTATATTAAGGGATGAATGACAATGAGCTAACTGGCTTGGTGCATTAAGCTTTATAGAGGTATTTGTAGTTTACAAGAGTAGTTTCTTAACCCACAGGAAAGAATCTGAAACGGATGGAATTTCAGCAGAGACTGGGGGATGGTGACTTTGGAAACCCCTTTTTGTTTTTTGTTAATCAGCCATTTTTTAGTCATGTCCAACTCTTCATGATCCTATTTGGGGTTTTCTTGGCAATGATGCTGGAGTGGTTTGTCATTTCCTTCTCCAGCTCATTTGACAGATGAGGAAACTGAGGCAAACAGGGTTAAGTGACTTGCCCAGGGTTGCACATCTGGTAAGTGTCTGAGGCAAGATTTGAACTCAGGAAGAGGAGCTTCCTGATTTCATGCCCAATGCTCTACTTCGCCACCTAGTTGCCACACAATAATTAGCATTATTATTATTTTTAATTGGCTACAGTTGATATATACCCGGAGGGATATGGAGCCTCTGACTGGTGTCTTACAGGGAAATCTGAACTTACTGCATTTTTCTAGAATGAACAATAGAGAAAATGGGGACCTGCCATCTCTGGAAAGTGCTTACTGGCCTGATCTCTTGGGAGTTTGCCCACCTTGCTCTGAGGAACTCCTAAAACCTAGTTTCCCCAGCTTTATTGATTCATGTCCCCTGGCAATAATTGCACTTTAATGAATGTTAACTATTTCATCACCTTGTGTTATTCTTCCTTCCCATGGCTGGAGTCTGGTTTCTCTTCCCTAGTAAGATGAGGCTTGAACAGTGGGAAAGAGCCTGCAGATTACACCTAAACCCACTAGCTGTCCCCTTCCAGGGTTGCATTTACAAAGTCCAGCTGTGATTTCCTCTTTTAAAACAACATGACTTTTCCATCACAGCCCATTTCTCCAGTTGATCCTGGAGAGAAGTGATGCTGTCAGACCTACAGCATAATCATTTTCCTTGCAAGCAACTTGAATATCATTAAGAGAAAAAAAAAAACAAATCAAACAAACCAAAAACCCAACCTCAACAATTTCACCACTGGCCTGAATAGGCAAGGGAAGCTGCAATACGTGGGAGAAAGTTCTCATTAAATCAGAACTATCCTTAGGCATAAAAAATGAAACAAAGTGGGATATTGCAAATGACTTAGTAAAATCCTTTCGAATTAAATTTTTTATTCTGCCTCCCTCATCCCCCTCCCCCCCCCGTAGAGATGTTCTCCTTTTAAGGGCATATAACTATAATAATTAATCACCAGCACCAATGGATGAGAGCTGTGGGTAATCCAAAAATCTTTTTCTATATGGCTTTGGACATGTTTATATTTATAGTGGGGGGGGGGGAATAATGTGCTGAAAATCAAGTGATAAAGCTGATCTGAAAAGATCTGGCTGAGGTAGACAATGGCCCTGTCACACATTGAGGGGTTGGGCAGTAACTCAGGTGAGAGAGCAATGAGTGAAAGAAGCCCTTCTGGACAGCTGCCGCTATTTAGACATAGGGCTCTTATTCCATACACAAGCCCATAAGCACACCACTACCCAGGAAAAACCAAGGAAGTGGACTGCTTCTGCCTTCTTTCATAACCAATCTCTCTGTGCCCCCACACCCCTCCCCATATTGCTCTTTTACAGCTATTCCCCCTTCAAGACTGCCTTGGGTATTGCTTTGCATTCATTCAACAAATACTCATCAACTTCCGCCTTTACGATTCTCTCAGAGTACTGATGAAAGACACTTCACTATAATTAAGTGAGATGGATCTTTGTGCTCAGAACAAAGAAAAACCCAGTTTCCTCATCTGTAAAATTAGGGGGTTGGATTGGATGGCCTCTAAGGTCCCTTCCATCTCTAACTCTATTGATCTTATTACTTTTTTTTCCTCTGGTCAGTCGTTTTAGACCAGAGGTGTCAAACAGCCACCATCAACACTCCAGAGTACACCAGAACTAGATTAAAATGTAACTGTAATTTAACGAAATAAATAAAAATATAATAGAACACAAATAACGTTAATATGTGATTTTCTAACCTTCAGGGATCCATTTCTATTTGAGATGCACAGTACTGTTTTAGACCTGTTAACTTCATACAGCTCAATCCCTTTAACATGTATTTGTATGGCATCTTAAACCTGAGAAATCATGAACCAGCAAAGTGGCATAGTGGATAGACTGCTGGACCTGGAGTGAGGAAGACATATTCAAATTTGATCTCAAACGCTTCTACTACTCTGTTACCCTGGGGAAGTCACAACCTCTGTTCCTCAGTTTCCTCATCTGTAAAATGGAGATAATAATAGCACTTACCTACCAGGGTTGCATTCTATCTGATGACAGAATATTTGTAAAGTACTTTCTAAACTTTAAATCACTACATCAATTCTTACTGTTATTGTTAATATACCACTTCCCTGAAATCAGTAGAATCCCAAATTCCCAGGTTTAAGCTGCTTTTCACAGCAGTGGAAACAAGGCTGTTGATTTATATCACGTCCTTCTAACAGTTTCCTGTTCCAAGTTCCTCCTGGAATTCTATAATAAAATTAGTTGCTCCATCTTGTCTGACTCTGTGACCCTATTTGGGATTTTCTTGGCAAAGATACCGAAATGGTTTGCCATTTCCTTCTCCAACTCATTTTACAGATTAGGAAACTGAGGCAAACAGGGTTAAGTGACTTGCCCAGAGTCATCCAGCTAGTATTGTCTGAGACCAATGAACTTGTGAAGATGAGTCTTCCTGATTCCAGGCTCCGTACTCTATCCTCTGTGCCACCTGGCTGCCCAATCAGATTAGGTAGATATATAAAACAAAGGGACTGGAATAGGTTATCTCATAGGTCCTTTCTACTTAACATATTCCATGATTCTAGGAACTTAAATGTGCCCTATTGATCAGAAAGATTCAAAGAACCATTAGAGAACAAGATTTGGGTTCATTACATCTTATCGATTGAGTAAGGTACCTTCAAATTACAATACTTACCAAGTCACTACTTTCAGTGGGAGAAGTGAACCAGGAACTAAGAGGTGAATGAAGCCCAGGAGTACAGTGGAAAGAGAACTGGACTTTGAATCAAAGGACCTGGGTTCAAATCCTAGTCCTCCTACTTACCACCTGTGTGACCTTGAATAAGTCACCTCAGTTCTCTGAGGCTCAGGTTCCTCATACAGAAAATGAAGGGGTTTGGACTACATCATCTTTCTAACATCTAGTCCAGTTCTAAACCTATGAGCACATTCATGTTTTAACAAAGGTATAACTAAGTGCTTATGTGGTGGGAAATGTGATGGTGGTAAGGGCAAGCTTGCACAAAGGCTGAAAACTAAAAAGAAACTATTCAAAGGTAGACAAAAAAAAGGAGGAACCAGGGAAAATATCAAAATGTGAAACAGGAATTAAATACCTAAGTAGCCTTATTCTTCTGGCACAGCCAAGATGGTGGACTGAGAGGAAGCATTAGAGTATAGCTCTCCCTCTACACTCCCTTAACAAAGATTTACAGCAGTGGTGTCAAACTCAAAGAGAAATGGGGGTCACTAAACTGTACAAAAGGATCCCTTTGTGTACATATTGACTTAAAAAAAACACATTCACATTATCTATGTTTTATCATATTTTTATTTGTTTTGTTAATTATTTCCTAATTGCACTTAAATCTGGTTTAGGCAGCACTCACTGAGCCATACGAAGTCCATGTGCTATGTATTTGACAACTCTGACATACAGAATGCACCAGACTGAATTCTAAAAGCCAAGAAGTCACAGTGAGTCATTTTTTTTCTAACCATGACAGCTTAGGAAGACAGATGGAGAGGTCTGCAGACTTTGAGGAGGGGATCTGACCAGGAGCCTATATGGCTATGAAACTGCAGCAAGCATTCCAGTACCCAGGGATGGAGAGAAGGCTGAGACAAGGCATTAGGGATTCCAGGAGATCCTGGAGCAAGCACTGGGTGCAGGAACAAAAGCCATCTGGCAGCTCTGTTGCTTACCACCCATTGCTAGCTGGGTCACAGATCCAGGATAGAGAACATAAAGCAAGTTCTTGGAAGCAAAGTGAAGTTATGTGGGCAGCTCTGATCCCAGGAGCAGAATGCAGCCTCCAGACCAAAGAAATCTGGTAGTTCAGTCACCCTAAACCTAAAGAACTTCCCAGCAGGTCAACAGAGGCCGAGTTAAGCAGCAAGCTGTTGAAACTACCAACCAGAAATAAGCCCACAGACCCAAGCCTGGGTCAGGAACTTACAAAGCTCAGATCAGGAAGGCAGTGAACAGATTTCCCCCATAATCACACTACTGTGGGAGCACTGAAAGCTTATAGGCTCCCAGCAGGAGCTTTGAAAACAGCAGGAGGATGAAAGAGGACAGAAACTCAGACCAGACATCACCCCCCTACCTGAAGTGTGCAGAGCCCAACACTAACATAAAGTCCAAAGTCAAGAAGTAGGCTAAAAGAATAAGTAAACAAAAAAAAGAACCCAACCAAAAAGAGCTATTATGGTGACAGAGAAGCTCAAGACACAAACACAGAAGAAGAGAATGACCCAAAAACATCTATAAGCAAAACCTCAAAGAAAAGTGCAGCTTGGACACAAGTCCAACAAGAATTCCTAGAAGAATTAAAATAAGCATTAAAGAAGAAGTTTTTAAAAATTATGTCAAAAACCAATTGAGAGCACTAGAGGAAAGAATGGGAAAAGAGGCAAGAGCTAGGGAAGAAAAATATGAAAGGAGAACTAACTCTGATGCAGTCCAAAGACATACAAAACTTTACTAAAGAAAATAACTCATTAAAAATTAGAACTGGCCAAATGAAAGCTAATAACTCCATGAGACATAAAGAAATAATAAAACAAAGTCAAAAGACTAAAAAAAAAAAGAAGAAAATATGAAATATCTCATATTGTTGTTTTTCACAACTGACCTAGAACACCGATTGAGAAGAGAGAATTTAAAAGTCACTGGACTACTGAAAGTCATAAACTAAAAACAAAAAACAAAACAAAACAAATTTTAAAAAAATTTTTAAAAAAAGCTTAGACATCATATACAGTGATTCATTGGAGAAATCATTTATCATGATCAAATTATACCAGAAATACAAGGATAGTTCAACATTAGGAAAACAATCAAGTTAATAATATTGAAAACAAAAACATCTAAAAACACATGATTATCTCAATAGATTCAGGAAAAAACCTTCCAAAAAAGGTGCCACACTCATTTATACTAAAAGTGCTGCAAGGTATAGGCATAAAGGGAACTTTTTTTAATGTCATAAAACAGATCTATCTAAAACTGAAAGCAAGCTTCATATGCAACAAAGGAATACTAAAAGCTTTCCTAAATGTAGGAGTAATGCAAAGATGCTCGTTCTCTGCAGTATTATTTTAGATAGTTCTGCAAATGCTAGCAACAGGAATATGACAATAGAAAGAAATTAAAGGTGTAAGATAGGTAAAGAGGATATGAGTCTACCCCTACTTGCTTATAGTTTACTTGGAAACCATAGGGAATCATCAAAGAAACTAAGATAATAGCTTTAGCAAAGTTGTAGGCTACAAAATAAACCATCAAAAGTCAAAAAGTATGTTTGTAATAATCACAAAATCCTGTACACAACAATAGAAAGGGAAATTCTAAGTCAAAAGTATTTGTTCATAATAATCACAAAATCTAGTACACAATAATAGAAAGGAAAATCCTCTTCCTAATAACTACAAGATGCATAAAATATCTGAAGATCAATCCATGAAAACACACATAATACTCATTTAGATTCAATTACAAAAGTACTCCTTAAAGAAATAAAGAACAATTTAACTAGCTGGAGGAATAGTCAGTGCTCATGTCTAGACTGTGCCAATATCATAAAACTGACAACTCCACCAAAGTAAATTTACAATTTCAATGCTGTACCAATCAAATTATCAAAGGGATACTTTACACAATTCAGTAAAATAACAAAATTCATTTGGAAAAAATAAAAGATCTAGGATATTAAGGGAAATAATGAAAAGAAAGTAGAGACAAAAGAGGAATACCACTTCCACACCTCAAACTATATTATAAAGCAGCAATCATCAAAACCATCTGACATTGGTTAAAAAAATAAAGAGGTAGACCAATGGAACAGCCTAGACAAAGGAGAATCAGAAACAACAGAACTCAATAAGCTAGTGTTAAATAAATTGGAAAACATAAATTACTTAAGAAAGAACTCCCTATATGATTAATAACTGCTGAGAAAATTGGAAAGCAGTCTGGCAGAAATTAGGATTAGACCAATACCTTACACCATCCTCCACAATACATTCTAAAAGGATATATGTATGAAATTACTATTATCATACTATTATAAATTAGAAGAGACCATATAGTTTTCATAATGATGGGTAAGAGATGTATATATTATTATATAATTATATAAGATTTTATGTAAATATATGATAATTATATAAGTGATATATTCCTAATTACATAAGATTCCTAATTATATTATATATAGTATATATGGAGGCAATCACAGAAGATGAAATAAATAGCTTTGACTCAATAAAACTGAAAAGGTTTTTTACAAACAAAATTAATGTACTTAGGATGAGGTATTTCTAAATCCAGGTATAGCCTTCCCTAAGAAGGATCTAGGTGACACAGTAAATAGAGCTCTGACCTCGGATACTTACTAGTTGTGTGATTCTGGGCAAGTCACTTAACCTCTGTTTGCCTCAGTTTCCTCAGCTGTAAAATGAGGATAGTAATAGCATTTACAACAACCTGTGAATCAAGTTTGATAACAATTTTAAAGCACTTAACTCAGTACCTGGCACATAGTAAGTGCTATATAAATGTTAGTTATTAAGAAGGAATGCTTTCCCAATTCTGACCATGCCTGGTAAGCAGAGAGGCCAAAGGGTCTGGAAAGTACCTCCCCACTCCTCTCTCCACTTCCCCAGAACCTAGCTAAGTTATAAGCTCTGAAGGCAACTACCACGGCCTTCCCCTAAGACCCCAGCTCAAAGCCTCAGGTTGGCCAGAGTATCTAGGGTCCTCTTCTCTGAACTATCCAACGGGCACTAAGTTCCAGACTGAGGTCAAGGCCTTGATATTGGTAGTTATATCCCAGTTGGTGAGTGGGTGGGGCTCTGACTGCAGGACTGAGTAAATGGACTTCATTTCTGGGTCACTGGAGCTCCTAGAAGTTGCTTAGGGGAGTGACTAATACCAGTGACTAAGAAGCTAGGGGTCTTATCAGAGGTCTGTGTCAGGAGGTGGGAGGTTGTTCAAGTAGCCAGGGAGGAGGCAGAGCTGACAGGGCTGGAGTGCCCAGTTCATGCTTACGTAGGCTTCAGCTTACTGGGTCTCTGTGGGACAGATGGGGCTTCAGGTTGCTGCAAGGGGGTCCAAGCCAGTCTCAACAGGGTGGGAGGTCGTATAATTGATGATCCTGGAGGACCCCTCAGCTCTATGTGAATGCATAAGGAGGGGTGACAGGTGTACAAACGGATGCCAGAACTGGGTCCTAGGGTCCTTTTAAGTGATGGGGCAGGGCTGCAAGCTGCAACTAGGAGATTCCAAGGTTGTTATCAGACCCGTAGAGCGGAACTCGATACTGGAGGGGAGGGATGCTGGGATCTGTGTCAGTCGTACCAAGACTCAGAGTAGCTGCACCTCACCCACCTCAATTGGGTAGGCTTGGCTCCACGTGGCTACAGAGAGATTCCTGTGGTCAAAGGGGTTGCAGCTGGGTCCAAGCCAGTAGCTGCGCCTGAGACTAGCAAGTGATGTGCACATCACCAAGTGAACTGTGAGATTTCTAAACCCAGCCTTAGTCCTCTCTAAGAAAGAATCCTTTCCAGCCTCTGGCCATACCTAGAAGGCCAGAAATGCTGGGACAGCTGGAGAGATTCTCCCCACCCACCCCCTCTGTGACTGGGAGCTTCTCCGAAGCCCAGCAAAGGCAGTAGAAGTGGGTAGGCATGCTGTAGACAGACCTTCCCCCAGGGTCGAAGCCTAAAGCCCAAGGTGGCCAGGGTATCTCAGGTCCTCCTCTCTAGGCCACCTGATGGGCTTGGGGATCCAGATTAAGGCTATGCCCAAGACTAAAATCAGGGTTTAGTGGCGATATCCCAGCTGTCAGGACAGGGTCCCACCGACTTGAGGGAGCTAGATGGGTTTCAGTCAGGGTCCTCAGGGCTGCCAAGGTTGATGGGGGGCTTTTGACTGGGATTAAAAGTATTCAAAATTAAGTTGAGCAAATGTAAAAGGGGGTAGGAGAGGAAAGAGCCAGGAAGGCTTATCCAAATACTGATAAAATATAAGCAATTAGAGTTAAAGTCTTGTGGAATTAATGATTTTATCTTCATGAATTTCAAGAGTTTTATTAAGGCTCTTTTCTGAGAGTCTGAGACCAGCAGATGTTCACCTTCATAAGAATCATTTTAAAAATACTCTCTTCACCAACCACCAAAATCTAATTTCTTATGAAAGACTGGCTAACAAAACAAAACTGCTTTCTAATCTCATGAAATTCCCTCCACCCCTTTCAACTAACCAGTGTGTTTTCTACAGATGCCACACCTGGAAATATGCTGATCTGGTGGTTCAATTGTTTAAAAATGTTTCCCTCTTGAATTGTACAAAGATAAAGCTTTGGGATTCAGGACCTGGTTCATACTGGTCACATTAAATAAGCCTGGGCATTTCTCATGGGTGCCAGAATCTAAGCATCTTACCAGTTACAAAGAAAGAAGCCCACTTTGCTTCAGTCAAGGCCAGGCCGCTAGCCTGGTTTGGAGGGCTGCCACGGCACAGACACAAACTGCCCCTCCTCTGGCCACCTTCCCACACTTCACAACCTTCATTAAAAGGCAGCTTTTCCTGGGCAGACACTAATGCTATGGATTTGGGGTTGCCTAGCTCCTTTCGAAGACTCCCTTGTTTGTTTTTCATAGATGATCGCAGAGAACTGGATCACTAAGGAACTGTCCACAGAATCCCCACACTTTGAAAACTGGCTGTTTTCTTCCTTCTTTCCTTTCTTCCTTTCTCCTTTCTCTCCTTCTTCCCTTCCTCCCTCTCTCCCTGCCTCTTCTCTTTTTCTTTCTTTCTTTCCTCTTTCCTCCTTCCTTCCTTTCTTTCTTCTATTTGGTAAAATCCAAATCTACAGCATCATCAAGTGTCAGAGCTAGGAGGCAATATGGCAGTGTAAATGGTACTGCTTTTAGAGCACCCGGGTTCCAATTCAGAATCTTCCACCTGCTACCTGTGTAACTTTGGTCAAGTCATTTAACTTCTTTCAACCTCAGTTTCCTCAACTGTAAAATGAGGTGATTAAAAGTGTGGTTCCCTCTGACCTCTAAGGTCAAATACAAAAACTCCTTTGACATTGAAGCCCTTCAACATCTCCTATCCAACCTCCTTTTCCAGACTGATTATTCATCACTCCTTCACATACTCTTTGTTTCTAATACACTGGCCTTCTCGCAGTTCCTCAAACACTGCACTCCATCTCCATGCCTTTGCACAGGCTGACCTCCATGCTTGGCATGTTCTTCCCCCAACCTTTACCTCTTAGAATCTCCAGCTTCCCTTCAAGCTTAGTTCAAGGAATCACCTCCTACTTAAGACTTTTCCTAATGCCCTCAGGTGCCAGTATCTTTCTGCCAAAATTACCTTGTATTTATTTGGTATGTATTACATACATCCTTATATGTGTACATGTTGTTTCTATGTTAGAATAAAATAAGCTCTTATTTATTGCTTTATATTTTGAATCCTTTCATGTTCTGCTGTACACATGGCAATTTTTTTCTTTTCTTATTTTGTATTTAAATTTAAAATAAAAAATTTACAGAATATAAGCTTTTTAAAGGCAAGAACTTTAATTTTTGTTTTGTATTTCCAGTGCCTAGCCCAGTACTTGGCATACAGTAAGCACTCAATTAATGCTTGTTGTTTGGTTGGTTAATTTGGCTGATTGATTAGATGACCTCTTAGTTCCCTTCTGGCTCTAAATCTTCAATCTATGATCTATAATCACCTACTCCCTCCTTCTCTATTTACAGATGAGAAAACTGAAGCCCCAAGGAAAGGAAATAGCCAAGTTCACATTGTTAAATAGCGGTAGACCAAGGACCACGGGACCTTTCCATCCAGTATGCTGTCTCCCCTGTTACAGAATGTAAGCTATGAGGGCTGGGCTAGAAGCAGGACTGGTAGGGGTACTGACACTTCAAGGGCTTCTGTCTTTATCTCTCCATTGGTGGTGGCTGGCCAGTGACTATTGCTGGTGATGATAAGGAAATGATTACTCCCCCCAAAAATGGCTACATGGCTGGGATGGAAGTAGGTCTGATGGCCAAGGGCACACTGCTAATCCTAAGGCTCTTGTGTTGAGGGTCCCAAGTTCTCTACCACACTGCCCTCCTCATTATCTTGCTTCATCTAATTTCTAGTTCTGCAATTTTAGGGCAACTCCTTCAACCTTTTTCTGCCTCATTTGCCTCATATGCAAAAATTAAGGAGCTGAATTAGAGCACCTCCCATATACTTTCTGGCTGCTTCCTACCTCTCCAATCTTCCTGTACTGTACCACCCCCTCCCTAATACACACACACACACACACACACACACACACACACACAATAATCTAGCTCTTCTGACTCACTAACAATTCTGCACTCCATCTCCTATCTCCTTGAATTTTCACTGGCCTTCTCCATGCCTAGAATGTTCTATATCCTCACCTCCACCTCATCATTTCCCTATATTCCTTCAAGATTCCTTCCAAACCCTGCCTTCCACCGAAGGCCTTTCCCAACACCCCCAGCTCCTAATGTCCCCCCTTTCAGATGACCTTCCATCTACCCTGCACATGGGTACCTAGTTATTTTACATGCTGACTCCCCTCTTAGAATATACAGTCCTCGAGGGTAGGGACTATTTTTTGTCTTTGTTTCCCCAATGCTTAACACAGTTTGTGCCCAGCACATAGGATACTAATAACAAATGTTAATAAATGTTTGTTGGCTGGCAGACTAGCTTTTCAACTCTATAGCCTATGATCACAATAGTGTACATTTTCTTTTCTGAAGTGGTAAGAAAGCATAGGTTTCCTCTTTTTTTTTTTTTTTTTTAGTTAGGCAGCTTTGAAAATAGAATTTGATTCTCCTACAACTGTAACTCACATTAAAAGTATATATGATGTAAAACAGACAAGAAAAGGCTTTTACAGTGGAGGGGAAGTAGGGGCAGGTGAGAGGGAATGAGTGAATCTTATTCTCATTGGATTTGGCCTAAGGAGGGAATAACATACACACTCAATTGGGTGTGGAAATCTATCTTACCCTACAGGAAAATAGGAGGGGAAGGGGACAAGAGTGTGGGGGGATGATAAAGAGGAGGGCAGATTGGGGGAGGGGATAATCAGAAGCAAACACTTCTGAGGAGGGACAGGGTCAAAAGACAGAATAGAATAAATGGGGGGTAGGATAGGATGAAGGTAAATATAGTCAGTTTTTCACAACATGACTACTATGGAAGTGTTTTGCATGACTCCACATGTATAACCTGTATCGAGTTGCTTACCTTCTCAATCACAGTGGGTGGGGAGAGAGGAAGGGAGAAAACTTGGAACCCAAAGTTTTAAAAATAAAAGTTAAAAATTGTTTTCACATGCAAAAAAAGAAAGGATATATGATGGAACCAATGCAGAGTGAAGTGGGCAGAACCAGGAGAACATTGTACACAATAACAGCAATATTGTATGATGATCAATTGTGAATGACTTAGCTATTCCAAGCAATACACTTCCAAAGGACTTATGATGAAAAATGCCTTCCACCTCCAGAGACAGAAGTGCTGGAGTCTGAATGAAGATCGAAGAATACTATTTTTTACTTTCTTTATTTTTGCATGTGTGTGTTTTTTGTCTGTGTTTTCTTTCATATCATGACTAATATGCAAATATATTTCGCATAACTGCACACTTGTATAACCTACATCAAATTTCTTGCCTTCTCAATGAGGGGGTAGGAGAAGGAGTGAGAAAATTTAGAACTCAAAATTTTAAAAAATGAATATTAAAAATTGTTTTTACATGTAATTGGAAAAATAAAATATTTATATAGTGAAAAAAGTATATATAATGACTCCCTGCTTTTATTCCAAAAATGCATTCCTGGACAAAAATTGTTAGGTAGTGCTAGTGGCCTGATTATGACCTACCGGCTTTAGGTTAAAAACATGTGGGGGTTAAACCTGCAGTGGGTCTATTTTACCACTAGGTGGTACTCCTACATCAGCATGGCAGAATTTTAAACTTGGAGATAGAAGAGACCTTTGTGGTCACATAATCTAACCTTCCACCTCATGAAGAAATATCCTCTTCATTATAGAATCCTGGAATTTTAGACCTGGAAGGAACCTTCTAGCCCATCCAGTTCAACATCCCACCCAATGTATACTGACAGATGGTTATTTAACCTCTACTTGAACACTTCTAGTGATGGGGAGCTCACTACTTCACAAGGGAAATGGTGCCTTTGTTGAACAATGCTACTTGTTACTATGGTCTTCTTTATGATGAACTGAAATCTGTCTCTCGTAACTTTCACCCCCTGGTCCTAGTTCAGCCTTCTGGATCCTAAAAGTGTAAGTTTACTCTCTTTTCCATATAAAAATCCTTGAAATATCTGAAGAAGTCATCCTATTTCTGCCTTATTCTCCAAAGTTTTCTCTTCTCCAAGCTGAAAAATCAATTCATTCAATAGATCTTTATATAACATAGTGTTAGGATCCCCTCACCAAAACCAGACAGAATATGTATACAAATGCCTTCACCTAGTCTAACACAAGATCATAGGATTGTAAGTAAAGTTGACAGGTACCTTCAATATCATTAAAATGTCCAACACAGGGGCAGCTAGGTGGCGCTGTGGATAGAGCTCTGGCCTTGGAGTCAGGAGGACCCGAGTTCAAAAGTGACCTCAGACACTTAACACTTACTAGCTGTGTGACCCTGGGCAAGTCACTTAACCCTGACTGCCTCACCAAAAAGCAAAAAAAAAAAAAAAAAAGTCCAACATAATCCAAGGAAACCACATAAAGAGCCAATAAAAGAAAACAATAAGTGAGCAAAAGAGTGTTTCTTAGGTAGCACCTAATGAGACAATCAATTAAATTTGAAGAGGTAAAAAGGAAACTGTCTACATTCTTAAAAAAATAACAATAATGGTAATAATAATAATAACTAGCATTTACATAGCACTTTAAGTGTCTGAAAAGCATTTGACAAATACTGTCTCATTTTTTCCTCTGCTTGTCATTTCATGGTACCACAAATGCCACTATTACATGACAGCAGGTACCCACCACCTAGCTTATAAAGGATGGAAGACAAAATAATTCCTAACTGATCTTCTTGGCCTGTTCTATCACCCGATCAGTTCATTCTTCACACAGATGCCTGGGAAATCTTCCGAACAAA
This sequence comes from Vombatus ursinus, assembly GCF_900497805.2. Classification (NCBI taxonomy): domain Eukaryota; kingdom Metazoa; phylum Chordata; class Mammalia; order Diprotodontia; family Vombatidae; genus Vombatus; species Vombatus ursinus. Next base: position 749,278 of record NW_020948983.1, on the reverse strand, counting down.
CTGCTCTCTTCCCATTCTTCAAGGGCCTGCTGAATAAAGTAACAACAACTCACTTTTATATGGCATTTTAAACTTGGAGATCAGTAGCCTATATATTAGTGTTAGAACTGTTCCCATTTTACAGGTGAGAAAACTGAGGCTTAAAGAATCTTGGAATCACACATTCTCAGAACTCAAAAGTCACGTAGGCCTACCTGTGCCTGAATGTGAATTCTTTTTTTTAACCCACTGAGTATGAATTCTTCTTTTTTAACCCACCTGAGGTGTGGCCATCCAGCTTTCACTTGGAGACATCAAGCCTAAATTTGCCTTCTTACAATGGGACACCAAAAAATGAACATCCTTCTTCAGGTGCTGTCTAACCAAAGCACAGCCCAACAGGACCATTACTCATCTCCCTACTCCTAAGCATTATACTTTTCTTAATTCAGTGCAAGATGGCACTAGCTTTCCTGATCACTACTGTTGATGCCTATTGAACTCAGAATCCAATAAAACCTCTGGATCTTTTTCAGATGAACTTCTAACTAGATACCTGTCCATCACCTTGTAATGGTAAAGTTGATTTTTTTTAATCAAGTGCAAGATTTCATATTTATTCCTATTAAATTTCATCTTATTTGACCTGATCCACTGTAGAAATTCTTTGGGGCTTCAACTGCACATCCAACATGTGCAGCATTACAAAGAGTGGGCAAAGTACTCAATTTGGAGTCAGGAGATCTAGGTCCAAAGAAAAGTAATTTAGCCTCTCTTGGTTATCATATTCATCTCAAAAAAGGAGGGGATTGGGGGTTCCAGATCATATGAGCAATAAGATGGAGGATTAGCTATTTTCTCTGATGCCCACAACCTCTCAAATCTCTCAGAAATCATGCACCAAAGATAACGCAACTTTGGATGTCTCCATGGTCAAGGATACCTAGAATTCAAAACAAGGTTAATAAAAACAACACACCCATGAATTGATGCTCACTGACTCTGAAGCTCACTCAGCACCCCTCCTCTACCTCCCATCCTACTGGTAGCAAGACTGCACTAGCAGATACAAGGACACAACAAAATCTACCCCTCCACCCTGGTTCCCCTACCCACTCCCACCTCTTTCCAGTGCTGTTGAGACCCTGGCTCCAGGTTGCAGAAGTTTGCCTAGGCAGAAAAAAACAGCCAATGTAGCCAAAGCCCTTCAGAAGCAAAAACTTTCTGGGGGCCTCCACCCCATGGCTGCAAAGCTCTTAACTGTGGGTGCCAGAGCACACAGCCCTGTAGCACTGGTGTGGCAACTCTCAGAGAACTGAGGAATACAGAAGAGGTAGGACACCCAGGACAAGTCATGGTGTGTGTTGGAGGTGGGGAGGGTCTATGTGTGTGTGCAGCATTCCATTAAGCCTGAGGGGGGAAAAAAGTCACTTAGGGCAGAGACCTAGGCTACAAACCGTGAACTGACCATCATGGAAGGAAACTAAGACACTTTGAGATCCAATGCCCAAGGAAACCACCATTGGAGGAGGAGTCAGAAAGCAAATAAGGGAAAAACAGGAAGAAAAAAAAAAAGACTGAAATTTGCAAAGATCTCAGGAAGAAGAAAACCCAAAGACCTTGAACATAAGCAAATAAATCAGCAAGGAAACACTAACAACACAAAAGGAAATATGATCCAGATCTAGTAAACTAGTTCGGGCATCTACAAATAAATACAACCAAACAAAAGAAAATGATCCAACACTTGATAAGAGAAGACCCTGTGGAACATGAGAAGAACTCGGAACCACAATATGTTCTGGAATGGTTCAAAAGAGAAATGAGAATTTTGAGAGCAGAATTTATGGACTGCACAGCAAAAATGATAGGCAGAATAGAGAAACTGGAATCTGTGATAGGAAGTCTCACCAACGAAACAAAAGAGAGAGCAGTAAATTGGAAATGCAAATACACAGAAGTGAAAAACAATCTAGAAGAAGAAAAGCAAAAATCAATAATGTTATAAGAAAATATGTTCCGTATGTAAGCAAAATATATTGATCTCAAAGACAGGATGTTTAGAGATATCCTAAATATGATATATGATAAGGATCATAGGTCTCCCAAAAGAACATGACAGGCCAAGAAACTTTAACACCATTAATTCAGGAAATAATAAAATAAAACTGCTCAAAATTTCTGAACATAGAAAATGAAATACCACCTGAAAGAATTCATAGATCACCTCAAGGGGAAAAAAAACCAACAACCCAAGGCTGAGAACTAAGACATATAGTGGTTAAATTTAATAATTCAATTCAGAAACAAGCTATCAGGAGAAAGACAAAGGAAAGGAAATTCAAATAATGCAAGACTATTCTTCAACCACTAGAAAACAAAGGAGGGGTTGAAATAATGTGTTCTGAAGAGCAGTGGAGCTCAGAATGCAGCCCAGTATGACCTACTCTGAAAATCTGAGCTTAGCCATAAATGAAAAAACATGGATATTCAATAATAAAAGGATGATTGAAACATTTTTGGAAGAAAACCATAACTAAAGAAACTATTTGCTTCTTGAATACCCAAACATGAGAAATACAGGACAGAGAAATGCAGCAGCCAACCACAACACCAGCAGAGAGACCAATAAGAAACTTCTTTCCAAATGTACACAAGGAGATGGGGTGAAGGTGGAGGTAACAATGAAGAGGTGGGCATAGGGCATGCTGGATACAACCTGGCAGCCCCCTACTTAAAGGTGAATCAATTTTTTTTTCCGGGATCACATAATAATATGGAAGGGTATATGAAACAGGGGGAGAGGAGTAGGGATGGAGAGGAATGTATCATGTACCAGGGTCAAATCAAAGACTCACAATGGGGGGGCAGCTAGGTGGCGCAATGGACAGAGCACCAGCCCTGGATTCAGGAGGACCTGAGTTCAAATCCAGCCTCAGACACATAACATTTACTAACACTAACACTTATATAACACTGTGGGACCCTGGCCAAGTCACTTAACCCCAATGTCTAGACAAAAAAAAAAATTCTACTAGTCTTATAGGGGTGGGAGGGTTGGAACGTACCCCTACAGGCAACAGGCACCATAAGTGTGGACCCAGGAAGGAGATTTTGAAGCAAATGGGAAAAAAGGTAACCAATGGAGAGTATAGATCACTGAAGGGCTGCAAAATCAGGGAAGCGGTGGAGGAGGAGGTCTACCATGGGACAGTATCCTCTCTGAAACCTGCAATGACTGGCATCGTTCTGGGATGTACAGGTACAACGAAAAGGAGAATCCATAGGGCAACCCTACAAGGAAGTGGCAGAAACCACTTATAGGGGACAGGGTAGAATGGATACCTTAGAAACTTTGATTACATGAGGAATACAGAGAAAAAAAGGGAGACTAGACAATTATAGAGGTAACGAACCAGAGAATGAGGGGAAGAGTGAGAGTGACTGAGAAAAATCTTTTTTTGGAAAGGGATGCCAAAAAAATGAAATCTTAAAAACTAATAAACAGGGCTAGATGAAGGGGAGGAAAAGGGAGAATCTACCTGACTAATGAGAGTAAAAAGTGGAGAAGAAATATATAATCATATATAAGCAGGAGGAAAAGGAACTAATAAATCAAAGTCAAAGGGAAAAGGGTAACAAGCTGGGGGGGGGGGGGAAAAAAGCAAGAGAGAAAAAGGCCACCTTAAAAAAAAAAAAAAAAAAGGGAAAAAAAGAGAAAGGGAAGAAAGGGGGGGGGGGGGGGGGAAGAAAGCCAGTGAGAACAAGGCCACCTTAAAAAAAAAAAAGATGAAGGTAAAGTAACTGAAGGAGCATAGTACTGTATTTACAGCAGAAGAGGAGAAAAAAATCATAAGTTGAAAAAATCCCAAGGGGGAGGGAGAAGGAAACAGGGAGAGAATTTAGAACTCAAAGATTTAAAAAACAAATGTTAAAATTTGTTTTTACACATAAAATAAAATATGAAATAAAATATTTTTTTAAATTTAAAACCCCTCAATATTAGAAACAGATGAAGGAAAATATAAACCTAACTCTCATAACCTTAAATGTGAATGGATTAAACAATACAATAAAATGAAATAGTGACAAACCGGATAAGGAAGCAAAACCCTACAATCTGCTGTTTACCAGAAATACATTTTAAAAACAAAGATATAAACAAAATAAAATTAAGGGAATGGGAAAAAATTTACTATGCATGAAGTGAATCCAAAAAAGCAGGAGTTGCAATCGTGCTATCTGACAAAGCAAAAATAAACATTGAAAAAAAGAAAAAAGGATAAATAAGAAAACTATATTATGCTGAAAGGAACCATAGACAACAAACCAATATCAATGATAAATGTATAGGTTTCAAATGCCTTAGTATCCACATTCATAAAGGAAACATCTGAGATACAAGAAGCCATGTACAGTAACATATTAGTGACAAGAGACTTGAAATATTTCTCTACAAGTTTTGGATAAATCTAACAGATAGATAAACAAAAGGGAAAATATGGAGCTTAACAAACTGCTGGAATAACTAGTGTTTCAAGACTTATAGCATGTTCTAAACAGGACAGCAAAAGAATATACATATTTCTCAGTGCCAACAGAACTTTTACCAAAATTAACCATGTTCCAGGGCACAGAGATATTACCAGTAAATGTAAAAAGGCAAAAATAGTTAATACATCCTTCACAGACCGTAACACAATAAAACTAGTAACTGGTTCAAGGACCACAAACAAAAGATTCAGACCCAAATGGAGATTTAACAAAGAAATCCTAAATATTGAGTATGTCAAAGAACAAATTATAATGATGTAACAACATACCAAAATTTCTGGGATGAAGGTAAATCAGTCCAAAGTGGTAGAAATTATATCCTTACAAACATACATTGACAAAAGAGAAAGAGAAGATTAATAAACTGAATGTGCATTTAAAAATTAGAAATTCAACAAACAAACCTAAAATAAGGGAAAAAAAGGATACATTAAAAGTAGGGAGATAAATTGGAAACAAAAAAATCATAGAAATGATAAATAAAACTAAAAGCTAGTTCTTTGAAAATACTAATCTGATTAAAAAGAGAGCAGAAAACCAAATCAATAAAATAGCAAATGAGAAAGGTGAAATTACAGCAATACCAGAAGAAATTAAAAAAATAATAATCAGAACATATTCTTCAGTTATATGCTAACAAAACTGAGACCACAAATAAAATAAAGGAATACCCTCAAAACTATAAAATACCCCGACTATAAGAAAACAATATAGAGATCTTAAATAACACAATCATAGAAAAGGAAATAGAACTAGCTGTAAAGCAACTATCAAAGAAAAAACTCCTAATCTGGATGGATTCAGAGAAGTCTATCAAATTTTTAAAGAAAAATTAGTACCCACACTTCATAACTTATTCTCAAAAACTGATAAAACACCCTGGTAGAATCCTTTTTATGAAAAATCTATAATCCTAATACCTAAACCAGGGAAAGATAAAACACACACAAAAAAAAAACTATGGTCAATATCGTTAATGAACACTGATTCATAAATTTTAAACTAAATATTGCTAGACTACAGAAATTTATCCAAGAAATCATTAATTACGACCAAGTGAGATTTATACCAGAGACGCATGGATGGTTCAACGTTAAGAAAACAACTGACATAATTAATCAAACTAAAAACTAAAACTTCCAAAACCATGTGATCATCTCAATAGATACAGAAAAAGCCTTTGAAAAAGCATAACACTATCTTATGCTAAAAACCCTATGAAATGTAAGTGTAGAAGGACCTTATTTTAATACCATAAAAAGCATCTATCTAGAACCAAAATTAAGTATTATATGCAATGGCAATACACCAGAACTTTTTTCAATAAATATGGGAATTAAGCAAAGATACTCACTGTCCCCACAATTATCTGACATAATTCTGGAAGTGATAGCAACAGAAATAAGACAAAAGGAAGAAATTAAAACCATGAAGATAGGTAAAGAAAAGATGAAACTATTCCTGGTTGCTAATGATATGATGATTCACTTGGAAAATCCCAGGGAATCATCAAAGATACTAACTGAGACAATAGGTTCAGAAAAGTTGCAGGCTACAAAATAAACCATCAAAATTCAAAAATATTTATCTATAATAATAACTCAATGGCCTCTAAAATTCCTTCCAGCTCTAAATTTATCATCCTGTGAGCTATGAATTGAATCCATTTAGTCACTTAGGATACTATGCAATTCAATTCAACAAGCCTTTGGTAAATGCTTAGAAGGGCATTTAGTCCAACTGTCTCATTATATAGATGAAGAAACTGAGGATTAGATTAAGTGACTTGCCCAAGTCTACACAGCTTGTACATGGCAGAGCCAGAATTCGAATTCAGGACTTGTGACTTGAGACATTCAGTGTTCTTTTCCACCATACCGCGTGTGCTGCCTCAATGCAATAAGCTTTCATTAGGAAGCAGCTAGATACTATTTTCACTTGTTTTCTCTTTTTTTCTTTCTCATAGTTTTTCCCTTTTGTTCTGATTCTTCTTTCACAACATGACTAATGTGGAAATATGTTTAATATGATTGTATGTGTACGGTCTGTATCAGATTGCTTGCTATCTTGGGGAGGGGGAAGGGGAAGGAAAGAGGGGGAAAAATTCAGAACTCAAAATGTTATAAAAGTGAATGTTGAAAAGTAAAAGAAAAAAATTGAAAATTAAAAAAAGAGGCAATTAGGTAGCACAGTTGGATAGAGTGTTGGGTTTGGGTGTTAGGAAGATGAGTTCAAATCTAACCTCAGACACTTACCAGCTGTGTGACTCTGGGCAAGTTACTTAACTTCTGTCTGCTTTAGTTTCCTCAACTGTAAAATGGGGACAATAATAGTACTTATACCTCCCAAGTTTGTTACGAGGATCAAATGAGATCATATTTATCAGTTTCTTAGCACAGTGCCTGGCACATAGCAGGTGCTTAATAAATCCTGGTTTCCTTCCTCTGATTGACAAAGACAAAAATGACAAGAAGTCTTTGCACTCAGAGAGCTTGCATTCTATTAGTTTTCCCGCAAATGGATATACGGCTCTCTTGGGAGATGTGGTGAGGAACAGGGGTAGAAGAAAAATGCACCAGGTGTTTTGTCTGAAGAACTTAAGCACTGGGTCTGCATCTTCATACCAGACTGAGGATGGGCAAGTATCTCTAAATTTCAGTTTCCTCCTCAGTAAAATGGAGACAACAATACCTATGCTACCTATTTCGTAAACATCATCATGAACAAAGTAACCTGCCAACTGACAGTAGAAAGAAGGCTCGGCTTGGGATCAAAGAAACCTGGTTTGAATCTGGACTCTTCTACTTCTTACCTTCATGACCTTGGGCAAGTTACTTCGCTCTGGGCCTCAGTTTCCTTAGCTGTAAAATGAGGAGGAGAGATTGGACTAGGGTACCTCTAAGGTCCCTTCTGATCTAAAGCTGTGATTCTAAGCAATACTGCTACACATAGACTAGTTCTGAAAAGGTGCCCATAGAAAGAAATTCTCAACTCCCATTAGATAATTGGGGATTGGTTCTTGTGATACCAAACCAAAGGAAAAACTCTGCTTCTGTTCTTTGGAGGAAATCAGAACAAGAAATTTAAAGACTCCATTTTTCCATTCAAAATGGAGGAAGTGAGGCATTGAGATTCTCCAAGCTATGGCAGAAGGCATACATGTACGATGACAGAAAGCATACACTCATCGAGCAGCTGATAGGGGAGGAGCCCAATTAGCTGGTCTACACGGGGATCAAACGCATGACTTTGGCCTCCTTGGCACAGTGCCCTGACCAGCCAGCCCCAGAGGATGGTTTAACAAAGGACCTAGAGTCAGATTCTATCCTATCCCTGACCAGCTGTTTCCTATCTCATAGGCAAAAAGCTGGTACTATACTTCAAAATTCTGGCCTGACAAACATGTGATCTGTTAAATCAGAGGCTTTGGATGGGCTACTGAATACTAAACCAACAATCAGCATTAATCTTTTTCCGTTGGTGGATACCTAATGTATTTTTTACTGCCGACAGACAAAAACACCCATTGGCCCCCTGGGGGAAAAATGATCGTCAGGAAGTGTCAGCACAGCTAATGGTAAAGAACCCCAGCCAGAAAACAGCCTCCAAGGGAGCTCGTCAGCATTCCCCATGTTAATAGTAACGCCAGCCTGTTGTAGTTATCCGTGGAAGTCTGGGATCAAAAACACATAGGGTAAAGCGCAGCAGAAGACACACTGACAGGATTAAAATTTCCCAAGCTAACTAGAAAAGATTGTGACCACATTTCATTTATTCTGCATCACCAGAGAGAGAACAAGCTGTTCCCCAAAAGCTCATTTTCCATTTAAATGAGGTTTCCCTTTTTTAATCCCCACACTTTGCTTTGGTTGGAAATGTTTCTAAAATATAGTACATACTTCTCTATCTTCTTAGGCAGACTTAACTTGCACCTTGACCTTTCTTAACATTACTATTGACCTTTCTGGCCTCAATTTCCTCACGTGTAAAATGGGCAGGTCGGCCTAGATAATTTCTAAGATCTCTTTCAGCTCTGAATCTGATATTACGGTTCAGAGTTAATATTACGAACACCATATGTTGTACATTTCGACAATATAAGTAGTTTTAAGGGCCAATGAAGTATAGAGAAGTATTTGCCCCTACACTAATGCCCAGACTGCAATTTTTATGAGGCTTTTGTGTAGGGTTATTTGATTTCTCAGACTCTTCCTTCACTGTCCAGTCTCTTCTTAGTCATCTCTAACAAAGCCACAATGGGGCTTCAGTATTCTGTGTCCAAGAGAATGGTCTTTGAACTGAAAAGAATAGAAAGAACATAGCTAATAAGGACTTAAATACATGGGATAAGTAGGTCCCAAAGTACTAAAGGACTGGTAGATGGGATTTCTGAGCCATCCTGTGGTGCCACATGACTGAAGAGGAACAAATGTCCCAATTTAAAAAAAAAAAACGGAAGAGAATGGAGTTCTTACACTAAAGGCCAGGCCATGTAACTTCCACCATCCTGGTAAAATTCCAGAAGGTATGGTCAAAAGGATGGTTGGCAAGCATCTAGAAAAGGAAGGGGGAAGGAGGAGAACAATCATTTATTAAGAGCCTATTACGTGCTAGGTATGGTGCTAAACACTTTACAAATATCTTGTTTGACCCTCACAACAATCCTGAAAGATAGGTGCTATTATTATCCTCATTTTATAGTGGAGGAAACTGAGGCAGATAGGGTTTAAGTGACTTGCCCAAGGTCATACTACTAGTGACTACATGATTTCTGGCCTAGCACTATATCCACTGTACCACCTAGAATCCTCATCACAAAAGGCCATTATCATTTCCTTTTTTGATAGTTACTAGACTAGTAGGCAAAAGGAGTTCTGTAGCTATGGTTTGCCTAGATTTTAGCTAAACATTTGACCCAGTCTCTTATTCTATTCTCTATAGGAGAAAAGAGATGTAGGCTAGAGATTTGCACAATTAAGTAGATTCAAAGCTAATTCAATAGTCCAATTCTTGATGACCATTGAATTAATTGTTCAATGTCAATTTAGGAGGAGGTCTCTTGTGGAGAGCCCAAGGGTCTATAGTTGGCCCTGTGTTGTTTAGCATTCTTATCAATAATTTGGACGTAAAGATGGCATGCATGTCAAATCACAGCTGTTGGAGGGATTCCCAGAAGATGGGCATATTGATGCATTATTGGTGGAGCTATGAATGAGTATGACCACCCTGGAAAACAATTTGTAATTATACCCCAACAAGTTACTAAACTGTACATTACCCTCTGATCAAGCAATACTACAACTAGATCTAAACTCCAAAGACATGAAAGAAAGGGGAAAAGTACTCATATGTAAAAAATATTTATAGCCTCTCTTTTTGGTAAAAAACTAGAAACCTAGGGGGTGCCCATCAATGAATAAATGGTTAGACAAATTATGGTATATCAATATAATGGAGTACTGTTGTGCTGTAAGAAATATTAAAAGGGGGGCAGCTAGGTGGTATAGTGGATACAGCACTAGCTCTGTAGTCAGGAGGTTCCAAGTCCAAATCTAGCCTCAGATACTTACTAGTTGTGTGACCCTGAGCAAGTTACCTAAACCCAATTGCCTCAAAAAAAAAATGTTAAAAGGGATGGTTTGGGAAAAACCTGGGAAGGCTTGTATGAATTCATTGTTGCAGACTGAGGTGAGCAGAACCAGGAGAACAACTTATCCAATACAAAACAATCTCAAGATAAATGACTTGAAAAGACTCAAGAATTCTAATGAATGCAATGACCAATCAGAAAACTGATGATGCAACCTGCTACCTACCTCCTGTCAGAGAGCTGATAGATGCAAGATGAAGAATGAGACATAAATTTTTAGACATAGGAAATGTGGGGATTTGTTTTGATTGACTATGCATTTTTGTTACAATGATTTTATTTTTATTTTTCAATTGGAGAGAGGAGGTGTGAGGGAGAGAAAATAGATACTTGTTTAATTGAAAATTTAAATTAAATTTTTTTTTAAAAAAAACTTTTCAAGGGAAAGAAAGTAATGCAGAATTTAAAAGACTGAGTTCAAACTCCCCAACTTTACCAGCTTACTCGCTATATGATCTTGTGCAAAGTACTTAACCTCTGTGAGTCTCATCTATAAAATGGGGAAAATAACTTGAATTATAGTTTGTGAGGAAAGGGGGATATAAATGTGTTGTTGGTGGTGTTTTTATAATTATAGGATAATTCTTGTCCACATTCACCCTCTTAAAGAAAAGAGAATTAAAACATGGTTGCTAGGGCATGAGTCACAAAGATCATCAAAGCAGGGCCTGAAAAACAAGCCAAGAACCTTTTATATTTTACCCATGCTTGCAAAGGGGATATCACTGCAGGAGGCCTACTCGAGAAGGCCCCATTTCTCTCCTTAAAATTCAAGAGCTAAAGGTTCCTTCCTCATTTGGGATTCCAGGTCTACCCCTTATAAGCCCTGACTTATTTTAAAAGGCTTATAGAAATCAGCCACATTAAAAGTATGCCCCGTCAGGCAAATTTCCAGTTCCCCACAATATTTCCATAAATTGACTGATCCCCTGCCTTGTCTAAAAATAGTCTCTGGGTAGATTTCCAGACAGAGCTTTGGCCCGTTCAAACCAAACATACCTCCAGAGGCTTATGTAGTTATTTTAAAACTGAAATTTCAAAGAACCATAGACTTTTAAAGCTGAAAGGCCATATGGTGTAGTACTGGACTTGGAACCAACAGGAAAGACCTTGAAATCAAATTCCATCGGTGGCTACATGTGACTGTGGGCAAGTCACTTAACCTTTGATCAATTAATCAGAAAGCATCTACTAAGCAAAGACTAAAGTGGGACAGTCCTAGCCTTCAGGGAGCTTGGATTCTAAGGGGGAGGAGGGGAATGCATAGGTATAATATATTATACAAAGTAAACTCAAAATAATTTCTGAGCAAAGGCACCCGTAACTGGGGAGATGAGGACAAGCCTCATGGAGGATCTGTAATAAATCTGGAAAAAAATAGGCTGGAACCAGATTGTGAAGAGTTTTACATGCCAAGCAAGAATCTATATTTGATGTTGGAGGCAGTTTCTCAACTTACTTGAGCAGGGGAGTAATACGTACAACCTGTGCTTTAGGGATCTCACTCTGGTCACTCTGGAGGATGGATTAGAAGGAGGGAGAAATTGAAGATCAGGAAATGAATTAGAAGGTTACTGCAAGGGAGCAGTATGAAGGACTGAACTGGGCCATGTAAATAGAGAGAAGGAGACAACAGCCAAAAGATGGGGCAGAATCTATAAGACTTGGCCACTAATTGGAAATGGAAGGTGAGAGAGAATGAAAAGCTGAGGGTGATTCCTAGAAAGCTGGGTAACGGAAAGGACAGTAGTAGCCTCAGTAAACATAGGGAAGATAAAAGAAGGGTTGGTTTGGGTGGGGGAAGGGAGGGAAAATAATTAATTCTGTTTTGGACATATTGAGGTTGAGATGTTTATAGAATGTCGAGGTGGAAACGTCTGAGAGGCAGTGGCTGGTGTGAGACTAAAGTTCAAGAGAGAACTAGGAATGGATATATCAATATGCATCATCAGCATATAGATGATAATTAAATACAAGGGAACTAATAAGATCACTTCTCTGAGTTTCAGTTTCCTCATCTGTCAAATGAAGATAATTACACCTGTAGAATTTACCTTACTAGGCTGTTATGAGGATCATAAGATAATTTAAGCAAAGTGTTTTTCAAATCTTAAAGTGAAAAGCACAGCTACGCTGATAGCATCAAGCCCCATGATGTTACAGAATCTGCTCAATGAGATTTAAAATTGCTCAGAAGAGTTTGGCTTAACCATCCAGAGGGGGAAAACCAAGTGAATAAAGAATGCCTATCTTCCAGGCTATGATATTCAATGAATGGATTGTCCATAGAATTGTTCTATTAGCATGTACATCTATCTTAGACAGACACTGCAGAAGGACAATGAGCTAGGTGTATAATTAAGTAAAAGGAAGAGGTTAGATTGAATTGCTTTTCGGAAATGTCATAGTCTTTCAAAGCCTTCAATAACCCTTCTGGCAGAAACAAAATCACATCTTTTTGGTAATAATATTCTTCCAGGGATGTTATGTGGCTACAATTATGGAATACCACAGTCTCCACGGAACTAAAATTGCAAGTCACCCAAAGAGTACTGGAGAGAAGCATACTGGACATAAATAGGCCACAATATATTACAAATGATGAATGGGTTACAAAACAGCCTATCTTCCAAGAGATTTAAGACTAGAAGAGGAAGTGGGCTGGTATAACAGAGAGACAGACTGTGTACTGCATTGGTACCCTACATAATTTCAAAAGAATCATGAAAAATGATGCCAGCAGGTTGGTTGGGCCCCCTAGGGATGATTTAGGTGACAAGAACAAGAATCCACCAGTAGAAAGAAGCATAGGTACCATCTACCCATCTGGAGGACATACCCACCTCAGGAAGGTCACAGATCTGATCCAATGAAGCATTAGCACTCTCCCTCCATATGTTGTCCAGTGTCTAAACACTATATAAATGCTGAGTTTTCCCTCCTACCACGTTACTGTTTAAGCATCTCACATGGGTACTTATTATGCATCATGGAATCATGAAAAGAACACTAGACTAGGAGTACAGAAAAAAATAGTTAAGGCTTGACTCCAGGTTAGGTAAGCTACTTACTACCTACATAACCACAGGCAAGTCATTTTACCTCTCTACAGTCAGTTTCCTCAGAAAATAGAAGTTGAACTAGAGAATTGATAAGATCCCTTATAGTTCTGAGCCCTATAATCCTTAGATAAGTTATAGTGTCTCTAAGTCCGTCTTCATCTGTAAAATGGGGGAAATTCTACAGGGTGTCCCAAAAGTCTTTGTGTATATTTACAATACCCGCCTCACAGAGTGCTTGGTTGTGAGGAAAGGATTTTTCAAAGCTTTAAAGGCTATGTAACTATAAGCTGTTATTATTGCAATATAAATTAGCTTCAAAATACAAATCAGAATATCAGATCATTTCCCTGTACATTTTCATTGCCGAGTTGGTTTTGTTGTCGCTTTGTGAAAGGTAGATACTGTGAGAGAAAAAAGAAGGCACTAGGTAGGTACCTGAAGGAGAATGGGAAGTGGGGAAAGCAAACACAAATAAGAGGCATGGAAATACTAGAGGAATGATAAGCCCTATTTATCTTTAGATTGTAAGCTGCTTGTGAACAGCAGAGACCTGTTTTGTTCATAGAATTACAAAATTTCAAAGTTGGAAGGAACCTCAGTTGCCATCAGTCCAGTTCAAACTGGAAAAAGAAATCAACACCATAAGGCATCCAGATTTAGCTAGAAGATATCCTTGAGGGAGAAAATTCACTTCCTCACCAGTCAGTCCATTGGAGGAATTTTTTTTTCTTACCTCAAGCCCAAATTTGCCGATTTCCAATTCCCACTCATTGCTCCAAATTCTGCCCTCAGGGGTCAAAGACAAAAAGACAAATCCTTCTTCCATTTGACAGTCTTTCAAGTAGCTGAAAACAGCTGAAAACAGATGCCATGTTTCCCTCTCTTTCCCCTCTCCCAATCTTTTCTTTTCTAGGCTAAATATTATCAGTTCCTTCAACCAGTTCTCATATGGCATGACCTAAAGGTCCTTCACCATTCTGTTTCCCTCCTCTTCTAGACACTCTCCAGTTTATCAGGCCTTACAAAAAATGTGGTTCCCAGAACTGGAAACAATATTCCAAGTGTATTCTGATCAAGGCAGAGTAGAGAAGGACTATCATTCCTCTTGGGAGCTTTGTCTCTTAACATTGCCCAAAATCAAATTAGCTTCATTAATTGCCAAATCACATTGATGACTCATATTAAGATTCTGGTCTACAAAAAAACACAAGGATTTTTGGGGGGGAAACCCTGCTTTCTAACTATGTTTGTCCTACCTTGTATTTGTAAAGTCATTTTTAAATCCATTTATACTTTTTATTTTTTCCTATTAGATTTCATTTTATTAGATTTGGACCAAAGTTCTAGCTTATACTTTTTAGATACTAAGTTTGTCATCCTTATTACTTATCCCTACAAGCTTTGTATCAACTGTAAATTTCATGATGATGCCTCCTACGAAAATGGATAGTACCAGGCCAACCACAGATCCCTGAAGCACTACACTGGAGACTTTCTAAGACATATTGGTTCATTAATAACTACTCATTTAGTGCATCAGTTCAACCAGTTACAAATATATCTAGTTGTACTATCATCTAGCTCCCATCTCTCCAGCTTGTACACAAGAATAACATGAGATACTCATTAAATACTTTGCTAAAGTCTAGGTAAATTCTATCTATAGCGTGCAGTTTGGTAGCCCTGTCATAAAAGGAAATAAGTTTAGTTTACCACAACCTGATCTGGACAAACTTATGCTAACTCTTTGGGATCATCACTTCCTTTTCTAGATATCCATTATCCATCTCTCTAAGGATGCTCTACAATTTTTCTAGGAATCAAAATCAACTCAGTGACCTAGAGTTTGAAGATTCCACCCCATTTCTTTCCTTCTTTCTTTTTTTTTGAATAGTCCTTTCAGCGAGTGAAGCTGTAGTTCATCTGGACCAGATGACTTGAATTCGTCAAGGGCAGCTGGGTGTTCTCTTACTATCTCCTTACTTATCTTGGGTATCAACTTCCTACTAGACATTTTTATGTTCTTTTCTAGTCCAAAGGTCATTTGGAAACCAAAGACATATAATACAATTGTTATTCTCGTTGGCAAAGAAAATAGAATGAAAATAAGGACTTAGCAGCTCTGCCTCCTCTCCACTTTACTCTGAGGAGTCATCCTATCCCTTCTCTGATCCCCATCTTTTCCTCAGTATAATTTTGAAAGTTCTTCTTGTTTTCCTTAGCTTTCTTTGTCAGCCTTACCTTATTTGGAACTTTAGTGCTCTGAATGCTATTCTTACAGAAGCCCACCACCCTTTATTCATTTGGTTATCTGCCCTCACTTCCAACTTCTGTAAATTATTGTTTAAAAATCTAAATGAATTAATGGGTTCTCTGTGCAGCCACAACTGTCTCTTCAGATGATCCCCCTCCTTCTTCTTCACTAGAATTATTTCTCTTTGTGTCTTTAGATTTTCATCCCTATCCCTTCCAGGATGACTGCCCAAGTAGAATTCTAATTGATGGGATCTTACCCATCCTTCCTTTGATCCCAACAAAATCTGCTTTTCCCAAGCCTGGAGTTTATGTCCAAATATCCTTTCTTTCTCTAACCTAAACCCTAAAAGAGAGTGGGGTCACTTGACTCCAAGGCTCCCAACATCTTTACCCCAGCAATAAGTTTCTCCTTGTTGGTATGAATCAGATCCAAAACCATCAGTCCATAAGCATTCATTAAGTGCCTACCATGAGTCAGGAACTGTGCTAGGTATAGGGGATACAAAGACAAACCAGGCTCCTCTGCCTTCAAGAATTTATATTCAGTGAGGAAATCAACATATACATATGTAAAAAAAAGAATAGATACAAAAGTAAATGAAAAGTGGCTTCATTGGCAAAGGGTGATAGGAAATGCAGTAGCTTCTGGGGGATCAGAAAAGGCCACATGTTTAGGTGAGCTTTCTCTGTTTCTCTTGGTTCCTCCACATTTTGAAGGATGAAATGATCATCAAGACAAATCAAAATATTTTTAAGGTATTTTGCTTCTGGCAGAAGGAGGGCTCCAAGCTACATCTGCCTACCTGAATGTCCCCACCACTATTCTGTCACGTCTCTTGGCCAGTCTTGTGATCTTTTCCCCAAACTCCTCATCTAGTTCTTCTTTCTATCCAGGTGGGTCTGTTGAAGTCCAATCACAAAAATCACTTCTTTTTGCCTCTCTGTTGATCTTCACCCAAATGCTCTCCACCATCAAACCCCTTCTTATTCCTGGATTTCCTCACAATTACATCTTTATACAATGCAATCTTCCCACTACACTTCACACACACACACACACACACACACACACCCCATGGAGTTGGGGCTGGACAGGAGAACAGAGGTGAAAGAATGACAGGCTACCCTGGATGCCAAGAGAGGGCACTATAGTGCCCAGACCCTTCAGGGACATGAATCTGACTGCCCCTAGGGTAAGGGAAGTGTTTCTTCTGGTCCAGCCTCTGAGTAAGGTTTACTTGGGGGAGAGTCAGTAGCAAGACACTTCAGGTAGGTCAAAGAAGAAAGGAAGCCAGCCTCTCAATTGGGATAGGAAGGGAAAACCTTTATTTTCCTTCTCAGTTTTACCCTCAACTACTTCTCAAAATTTTCTGTCAATTGGAGAAGGGGACAATGAGTTGATCTTGGAACCAGAGTATATCTGAAAGGCCTGGGGAGGCCTCCTTCCCTGTTCAGCTGCTTGACCTGAATGAAGAAACCAGGGGAACAACCTCACTGAAGGGGCTAGATAAAGAGTCTGAAGACCTCGTTAGAAAAGATGATCCCTAAAGGTCCTTCCTGCTCAAGCACACAAGGCTTTGAACCTTTCTTCGGCATCCTCCTCAAAAGCATCTATGTTTGATGAGAAAGTTACCATTTTACCGCTCACTCACTCCCACTCCCAGTACTGAGGTTTTTTTAGATACCATGTATTGAGAAACAACTAAAATTAGCAGCTAGTTATGAAGAATAGCTAGTAAAAATAGGAAGCTAATCCACGACTGGTGGAAAGGTAGGGGGTGGGGATAAGAGACAGAGATTTCCCCAGTAGCTTTTTGTGATGTCCTTGGAATCTCTGCCCATGAGAGCAAGTCTCTTGGGGTCTTTGTTTCCCTCTATGGGGAAGTAAGTGTCTGCTTCCCCTCTGTACCTCAGAGACCCTTCTGTGTCCATTTCCCTGGGAGCTGTTTTCAGTACTTCCCCGAGGTGCAAAAACTCCTAGATAAGGTATAGATACTCATACAAAGTCCAATCATGGATCTCATCCTACCGATTCTCAGTAACACCTATGAGGTCAAGTTTGCCTCCATCCATCAGGCTATCTAGTTCCTCTTTCTTGTTTGGGCATTTATCAATAAGCATTTGCGGCTACATATTTTGCTACTGGCTCCATCCTTGAATTTCTTGTCATGAACTTCTGGAAGTCTCAACTGATATTGTTTTTTTCTATACTGCAGCTACTCTTTGGCATCTTGTTCAATGTAGGGAAGGAAGGAAGGAAGGAAAGTATGGAAGAAGGAAGGGAGAGAAGGAAGGAAGAAAGAGAGGGAAGGAGAGAGAGAGGAAAATAGGAAAGAAGCAAGGGAAAGAGGTAAGGAAGGCGGGAGGGAGTAAGGAAGGAAGCATATATAGATGTTAAGTGAGGCCAGAGGTATTTTGTGTCCTCTATACCTTAACAGGAACTAAAGGTAAAAAAAGAATCAAGTATGACTATTTAACTAAAATCACAGACTGTCAGGGTAAGGAATTTGCATCATCTAGTGTAACCTCCGAACTCTACAAAATAGAAAACTGAGGTTCAGAGAAAAGAAGTGATTTGCCTAAGGTCACACAGCTATTTAGTGGCAGAGTACAAACTAGAACTGAAATTTCCTATTTTCTAGTCTAGGATTTCAACCAATTTTAGCTCCAGGAAAAGGAGACTTGACCAACCATGAGCCAATTACCTGCCCTGGTTAGATTAATAACAGCTTATGTTTATGTAGCATGTTGTGGTTTGCAAATATTTTATGTTTATTATCTCATTTGAGCTAAACTATAAACCTGTGGCATAGGTAGTGCTGTAGTATCAACATCATTTCATAAATGAGGAAACCCATGATCCCAGAGGGTGGACTGGCTCAATAGCCAGTTAGTAGTAAAGGCAGGATATAAACCTACATCTTCTAGTTCAACATTCTTTTCCTTAATCTGTACTGCCTCATGATGTTGAATCATTCTAACCAGGTCACATTTGGTGAGGAACTGAATCTGGGCACAACATATCAACATACATAGCTCACAGTTATTTTCTAGTAACTAGTAATGTCCACCAAAGATCATTAAATTACTAGACTTATATTTGCGTAGACATTTTAATTTTATTACTGCTAATTCGGTGGGTGGTATTTAACTCAGCCTTAGGAAAAAGTGCCTAGAAAATCCAGCCTTATGGACAAGCACTATTTTTGGCTTTGTTAAATTCAGATAACACCGTTGAGATTGGAAAATTGCCCATTATTAGGATAATAGCCATCATTACAAGAACTAATTTGGTGAAGAAAAAAGCATTTGTGCCAGGACAAAGACTAATACACTAACAAAAAAAAAATGGACAGTAGCTGGTATGGGGGTTATGTACATAGTGAAAACTGTTAAATAAATGTGAATATAATTTAGACAAGAGAAAGGGATGATTTTTAAAAGAATCTTAAACCGTCTTGAACATGTCAGTGAACTATCATCAAATCAGCTGTCTCAAAGGCATCAGCTAATAGAAAATCAATGTAACTATTATTTTAGTGCCATTCAATCTTTATGATAGCTTCACTTAGAAAGAATATTTCTTCATGCCTACTTTTAGAAAACAAAACAAATGTGGATGACCAGAAGGTGCTCAGAACCCTCACGGTATGGCCTCTCCAAACTCATCCCTCAGCTCCCCAATACTGTAACTACAGTTAGGTTGGGCTCTTCTCTGTCCCTCTAACATCCTGAACATTCAATGCTTAGCATAGTACCTGGCACATAATAGTCACTTAATACATGCTTATTGATGGACTGAACATTAAGCTTTTGCTCACTCACCTCCCCTGTAACCTATCCAAATCCTCCTTCCTTTCCTGCTTCTTGAGCCAAGCTGAAATCCTCCCTCTTCCACGATGCCTTCCTCAAGGCCTGTACCTTACACGGTTATCTGAAGGGCATCATCACTGTCTCAACCAACCATATGAGCGCTTAAAGCCTTTTATTCATCAACACTCATCACTAGACCAGGCCCAAAGCAGTAGTTTAATAAATACTTCTCTTCCATTTTTCCAATATTTACTTGTTGAATGGATGAATGAAAGACAGATGAAAGATATTTAAAATGCATATAATTCAAAGATCAAGCGGTGCTTGAATGAAGAGTTATGGGAAGACATCCCAACCAACCCCCTGGTGGAAGTTGGAGGTCCACAGTTGCTATATATTGCATATGTTTTCAAACTTTCTCAATATATCACTGATTTTTATTTCTTCTCTTTAAAAACACACACACAAAATTTATTATATGGTAAGGCTCTAAGGGAGGGGAAAGGGGGGATACATGGGATACTATGTGATGTAAGAATCAGAAAAATAAAAATTATTTTGTAAAAAAATACATATAATTCAACTGGATGGGTATGGGAAAGTATTTCCAAATATGAAATTAATCAACAAGAAAAGGGGCAATTTCTCCTTCTCCTCCAAAGTATTAGGGTATGATTCAGATAATAGCTTTCCAACCAGCCCATGGTCCTGTTTCTGTCTCTTGTTTTAAATTTTACTTAAACTTTAAATTTCATTCACAAACTAGCAGGGCTGGCATAAGGGCTTGCAGATGAATAGCTGTTTTTACCTTTCTTTGTATCCACAACACTTAGCACAGTGCCCAGAACAAAATACACACTTAATTTTGCGGGTTGACCGATTGACTTATTGGCTGAGGGTTTCATTATGTACTTTAACTGTTCTTTATGTTCTTACTGTTTCATTCCTCTGACTCAAAATCCTACCAAATAAAATACCAAGTCCTTAGCCTGGCAGTCAAGGCTCTCCACAGTTTGGTACCTTTGAATTCCATTCAATTCAACAAGAATTTATGGAGGATCTGCTATGTGGCTAAAGAGTTAGCCTTGGAGCCAGGAAGACTGACCTATGTCCCCTGCTGTCTGTGTAACCCTGGGCAAATCACTTAATCTCCAGGTACTGCACGCAGGCCTCTGAGACCATAAACTGTAGAGAAGGTGCTGATTGGCATAAAGAGGAAGTTTTCCTATCCAGTTTCCTGGATCAATGAAATGGCAGGCCCAGTCCCTATCCCTACATTTTGAATGCCCTCCTTTCAAACTTTGCTTTTTAAAATTGTACCCATCCTTCAAAGCCCAGCTCAAACTTCATCTCCTCCATGAAGCCTTCTCTGGTCTCAATAGCCAAAAATGACCTCTTTCTTCCTCAAGTTATTTTGTACCTCTCTTATGTGCTCTCTTGGCTATCTTATTTCCCCTCCTATAAGCTCCTTAAGTACAAGGACCATATCTATGTAATTTGTAAAGCTAGAAAATCATGATCATCTAACTATCACCTTTTAACCTACAGAAAAGAAAAGAAAGTAGCCCATTTTCTTAGGAGGTCAATCAGAAATGTTGGCACCAATCTCACCTAACCCAGTTTAATTTTCCCTTTTAATTTTGACTTAATTCATTCAACAAGTATTTATGCACTTGTTTAATAGCACAGAACCTGGAATACATACAAATAAGTGATATTATATATATAATATGTATACGTAATATAAGTATATATATATATATACATATAAAATGGGTAGAATTAAAATGCAGGTATAAAAACACAAAAATCTTTACACCTAAGCCTGATAAAAATCTTGTGTCCCATATAGACAATTTCTATCCCAGGTACTATTGTAATTAGCACCAAGTTACTTTCAGCAACCCTCTGTAATCCACAGAAATAGCAAACAGCTTTGCTGCCCTGGGGACAGTTGGAGCACATACCTTCACAAACAGCATCACCGTGGCTCTCTGGACACAGGCCAAGCTTCCTCATTCTCAAGGGTTGACCTCATGTTTTTGAAGAGCCTCAAGACGCCAGAAGTCTGATGAATTGCCACTCACCGGTCAGTTCTGTTGCCAGGAGAGGAAATTGCACTGGCTAAGGGGTGGGGTGGGGAGGGGGGTGGCTCCTTGAATAAATCCAGGCCTGATGTAGAGGTGGAAGGATAAAAGTACAAGCTCCTTCACTCACCCACCATTTCATAGACCTCCGTGTGGCTGCTTCCAATTCAGATGTCTAAGGTTAGCTTTGTAACTCTCCCTTAAAAAAAGAAACTTAGTGAAACCCTATAGCTTCTGAGATAAATGCTGCATCAGGATCTAAACTTTTCTGCCTTATGTCAGTACGAGACAGACTCTCAGAATAACTTAAACCACCCTACTATTTCAGTTTATTTAAGTCCAGACTTCAGGACCATGGAATAAAAGCCAGGCCAGGGTCAATCTGAGATCTTAATAATAGCTCTAAGCTTAAGTCCTACACTTAAGTGAAAGTTATGGAGGGCTCCTTATGATGATAGTTAATCATTAAGACAACAATAATAAATGTTTATTAAATAAAAGTTTGTTAAGTTTATTACTCATTAGGCAGACATTTTTGGTTTTCAAATGTTAAAAATCATTAACCACAACTAGGTTGCTTAACCCAGAATGGGACTGAAAATACACAGTACATACGTACTTACTGTTGGCATTCTTGAATACCCTACTGCCAATCACTCACTTTGTAATGTAATTGCTTAGGCTGCTGGTCTGTTAAACCAGTTCTCAGATAACAATCACAGAATCATGGAACGCTAGAACTGGAAAGGACCTGAGAGTTTAGCTCCCCAGGTTACAGAGGAGATGGCATAACTTTCCCAAGATCACATAGCTATTTAGTGATAGACCCTACTTGGTTGGTTTCCTGACTCTCAGTTCAGGGATCTTTTCCCTACCACACACTACTTCCTTTATTAATGCAACTTATTCACTTGTTTGTTCAACTTAGCATGGAAACTTTTCAGTCTGAAAAACCTAGGAAATCGAAGTGGAGGGCTTCTGTTAGTTTACTTTCAAGAACCACAGTACCCTGTAGGTTGATGGATCAATCCAGTAAATAGGAGATCAGAAATTGGAGCTGGCTTTTAAAAACTGTTTTTTAAAGTTTTTTTTCCCCAGGTATAGTTTCTCTCAGAGAGAAAAGGTACATAGTTCCAACCTTTGAATGCATTCAGACTACACTACTGATGAACAGAATGGAATTTTCTAGCTGTAAATAACAATCTTCATACCACTTTAGGTGTTAGCATTCTGGTGGAGAGGTCACAGAATTCAGTGCCAGTAAATCTCCATCTCTGCTCAACTCTGCCACGGGTCTGGCTTATTTTAATTTGGGGGTGGTGGTGATAATAATGATAGAGAAGGTGGGAATTATTCCTCTTTTAAAAGAATAAGAGAGGGGACAACTAGGTGGAGAAGTGCATGGGGCTCCCGCCTTGGAGTCAGGAGGCCCTGAGTTCAAATTTGGCCTGAGACACTTGACACTTACTAGCTGTGTGATCCTGGGCAAGTCACTTAACCCCGATTGCCTAAGCAAAAAGTAAAAGAATAAGACAATAACTTTTACATGCAGTTCTGATTAATAATGAAACACTGGCAAATGAAGTTCTAATTCTTTCAGGCTATCAATATCTCCGTGTGGGGCGGTGGGTGGGTGGGTGGGTATGGGTGTGTGTAGGGAAAGTAAGGAAGATGATGAAAGATGTATGCCCAGCCCAGTTGTCTGAAATTCTGTGAAGTACGTCGTTACCCTGTAGGAGAAAGAGCACTAGTCAAGAGACACGGGTTCAAAGTTTAGTTCCGCTTTGGGCCAGCTACTTCCCCTTAATGGGGCTTAGTTTCTGCAAATTAGAGGAAGGGACTAATTCATTACAGAATTTGAAGCTAAAACACACCTTAGTCTAAATCGCTTTGCTTTACGAGATGAGGAAAGGGAGGCTCAGAGAAATGAAAGAAGGGACGAAAAAACCAAGCAGATCCATGATCCAAAGCAAGGGCTTCTGACTCCATAGAAACTAGGGCTTTTTCCACTCTCCCCAAGCTGGCCAATGTTTGATCACTCAGGGTCCTTTTACAGATGTAATGTTTTACTCTGATTCCGGACACCCTGCAGCCACTTCAGTGGTCCAAGGATAAGCAGAGGCTGGGAGGATTTGGGAGGATTATCTGAGGACCACTAGCAAGCTGCCTGCAGGGAGGTGACTCCAAGGGCTGAGGGGCTTGCGAAGCCATTTCACTGGGAACCAATCGATAATACTGAGTAATTCCAGAGCCTTCCCCCCTCCCCGCCCCCCAGCTTCACATTTCGTCAGCACCGAGATACCAGTCAACTATCTCATTTGCTAAGGAATTACTTTTCCGTGTCCGACTGAAAACGGGGGCTCTTCCTCAACCTCCGATTAAAACGCGCATCCTCACCTCCTCTTCCCCCACCCAACCAAGCAGGCTAAGAATGATCTCAAACTGGCAGGGGGGTGTGTGTGTGTGGGGGTGTGTGTGTGGGTGTGTGGGTGTGTGGGTGTGTGTGTGTGTGTGTGTGTGTGTCCGCGCGCGCGAGGAAGTAGGCCCACGCCTAGCCGCGGACGCGCATCATGGCTAGCTCTGGCCAGAGTCAGCTCCCAGAGCCAGGAAAGACCCAAGGCCTCTTCACCTGCTCTACCGAAGCCCGGAGCCCAGCGCTAGGGCGAGGGCGGGATTCGAATCCGCTGCGCCGCCCACCACCTTTTCCCTCCTTCTCCTCCGCACCCCCCAACCCCTCCTTCTCCCATGCATCTGCGGAGACAGAACAGCCCCTTCCATGGCGTCTACCAATCCGCGTCCGGAGCGGCGGCCCCGGCGTGGGGGGGAGTTCTGGCTTCCAGCCAATTAGCACCAGCCCCGGGCTGGGCCTCCCCCCCACCCCCACCCGGGTCCCTAGAATGAAACCATCCCCACAGCTGCCCCAGAGCTGGGCGGCCGCGGCTGCACGTGGGGCGTGGAGGCTGAGCGGCGGGAGGAGAGCCAACGCGACCCTCCCCCCCTCCCCAGGCTCTCGGTCCACCTCCTTGCAGCCGCCCTGGAGCCCCAGCTGCAAGAAAGCGAGCGGGAGCAGCCCCGGGGGCGCTGGAGAACTTGTTTGGGGCGGGGGAACGCTTAGGGGGCGGGGAAGGGACTACGACGACATCGAGGAGGAGGAGGAGGAGGAAGAAGAAGGGGGATGGTGGGTGGGCGATAAAATCTGCCGAAGCGGCCCCACCCCCTTCTCTGGCTCGGCTTGGCCCCCTCTGCCCCGCTGCGGGGCTGAGAAAGCGGGCTGCGTGGGGAGAAGTGCGCGCAGTCCCCGATGGAGGCTTTCCAGGCTGTGGCCAGCAAGCTCCCGCCGCCGCACCATCACCCCCACCAGCGCCAGCACCCCCCGCCCATGGCTTTTTTGCAGAGCGCTCGCTACGTGACTGCTAAGAGCCACCATCCCCACGGAGCCGGGAGCGCCTTCAACTCGTGGAACGACTACCTGGGGCTCGCCACGCTCATCACCAAGGCTGTGGGCGAAGAGAAGGGCTTCGGCGGGGACCCCGCCTCCCCATCCTCGTCGTCGTCATCGTCCTGCTGCTCGCCCCACGCCGGGGCCGCCGGAGGGATGGTGGTGGCGACGGCGGCGCTGGGGCCGCCCGACGACGACGACGAGGACGACGAGGAGGCGGCCACGACCCCGTATTTCGGCAGCGCCCTGGATCTGCGGGACCTGGAGCTGTGCGGAGGCCACCCCGCCGACGGCCTGCTGGAGGAGCGCTTCGCCGACTTCAGCCCCTTCTCGGGCGGCGCCGGGCCGGCCGCCGCGACCGCGGTTCTCTTCGATTGCGCCCCAGAGCCCTTGGAGAGGGAGCGGGCTCCGGTGTGGGGAGGGGCCGCCGAGCCCCGGCTCCAGAGCGGGCCGAAGCCGGGGGCGCGGCTGCTGAAGCCCGACCTGCAGGTCTGTGTGTTCTGCAGGAACAACAAGGAGGCCGTGGCTCTCTACACGACCCACATCCTGAAGGGACCCGACGGGCGCGTCTTGTGCCCGGTGCTGCGGAGGTACACGTGCCCCCTGTGCGGGGCCAGCGGGGACAATGCCCATACCATCAAATACTGTCCCCTTTCCAAAATGCAGGCGCACGCCACCAAACAAATCAAAAATGCCAGGAACGTCTTGGGCAAGAAGATCCGCTGAAGGATTTTGTGTTTGGAATTTTTTGTTGTCCTCTTCGCCCACCTCTTCCTGTTGGCTTCTGAGGAAGGAAACTGGAGAAAGTGGAATGAACAGTCGTTTGCGATTTAAACTTTGGATGTCTTGTTTTTGTTTTAAGTCTGGGCGGATTACTTTTCTATGTATATGTGTATATACATACATATTTATATACACATATATGGGGCGCCGATTGAGAATAGAATGTAAAAAGAAAACTGGTTTATGTATAACTTAAAGTCTCCAGTTTGTACACACCTAGAGCTCAGTTGTGTCTGGGTGCTGAATTCCTGATTCAATTATATCACAGCTTAGATGCACTGTATTTGTTTACTGTATACAATTATCTGATTTTAGATGGACATATCAGTATGAAATATTCTGTTTAATCTTGGATGTTTTACTTTCACGAATCAAATTATGGAGGCACTTTAAGTCACATTATTTTTTAAAAGCCTCTAAACTGGGCTAAAGGAATTGTAGGTTTTATGGTGTCCACAAAATGAAGACTACTTCATGGTGTTTACTAGGGAGTACTTTGTTCTCCCAAAAGGACTGAGATAACCTAGCTGTGGCAAATAATGTTTCTTGACATTCCTCTTTCTCAGTTACCTTAATTCCAGCTAAAGCAAGAATCTGACAGAAGCAATGTTTTATGGTGGGAAGTGATGGTTTACTTTCTAATATTAATTTGAGTATTGACTTAAGATTGCTTATTTACATTGTAGCTGGAGAGGTAAAGTACACAAACTGAATTGCACTTAAGCTAAAGACAGTTTATTGTTCTATATCAGATCGTCTATTGCCAAATTAGAAACTAGCTTTTTTTCCTAGAAACTGTGCCAAGTTGCATATCATATTGTGTGTACACTTGGAAATGGTGCTGTTTAAAACTTGGTTGTGTGTTTATACAGTAATAGTATATGAATTTATTATTCTTGCTCAGACCTCTCGTTAACTTTTTTTTTTCTTGCATCTCTCTAAATTATGGGGCCTGCCTTTGGAATTTGGGAGGGAGGAGGTAAACAGTTAGCTTTGTTGGTGGCAGTTATATGTGGCCCTGCATCTTTGCCTATTCAACAGCGAAGTAAGACACTGTCCAGTTTTCTCTCAAACATTTTAACAGAGGCAACCTTTGTTTTAAGACGGTCCTGGAAACATTTAAGGCTTATGGAAGAAGTTACTAGAAGCAGTAAGTGCAGACCCTGCATTCAACTTGTTATCTATCCTCTTTCGGACTGTTGGGTCTTTTCTTATATTAGCACTTT
This sequence comes from Vombatus ursinus, assembly GCF_900497805.2. NCBI lineage: Eukaryota > Metazoa > Chordata > Mammalia > Diprotodontia > Vombatidae > Vombatus > Vombatus ursinus. The sequence continues at coordinate 722,429 of NW_020948983.1, read as the reverse complement.
TTAAAATAACCTTATTAATGTAGCACTCACTGTAGCATCAGCCTTGTAGGAGAGAAAGGCCTACCTCACACCTGATGAATGTTACTTTTCTTTAAAAGGCAGGAGCTGGTAGTATAATACAGTTGTCTACCTCAGAAAGACAATTCTTCATCCCTTACAAATATGGCTTTTTAGGCTGGATCATTTCAAATCAGTTAACTTTTTCCCCAGCCTATGCTTTTCTCTTGCCTTTGAATGTTAAGAGCTACACTTAGTGGTGCTTCTGTGTAAGTTCTTACATAACATATCAGAAAGACAAGGGGCTTGAGCAAAAAACAGGGACGTGAGCTAATCTGAAGGACAGAAAAGTGTTGCTGTGTCAACACCATCAATTATTTAATCCAAGGGAAACAAGCACTTTCAGGCTTCTGGTGATGAACAGGGTATAGAGTAGTTGCTTGTTTCATCACTTTAATCAGTGGGTATATATAGTGCACCTGCATTCACTGGCGCTAACTTAAAACAGGCAGTAGTTAAACTGGTTAGAGGTAAGGTTGCCGTCAATTTCATTACTGGAATGATTTAGACAATACAGGCTAGTTCCTGTAACTTGTCAAGTCTTTGTACTGGAATGTCTGTGCTGTTGGGTGTTACTTTTACACGGGAACTCAAAAATAATTTGACCAGTACTAGTCTCTTCTATAATAACACACACACTCTCTTCCCCGCCCCTTTAAAAAGAAATGGATTCTTAAAGCAACTTAAGTTTGAGCCTGAGTTGCTTATTTTTCAAAAATTTGCTTTCACGCTAACCTGGGATCTGAATGCAGTAATTGTAACAATGGTTTCTGAAAACCATGGGTTTAAAAAAAAGTGTTCAGATGAAGTAAAAGAAGTTCCTTGTTTTAAACTTTTACTAGGAAAGCAATCAGCTTTGTTAGCATTATTTTTAAGAATTCTTGTCAGACCCTAAGTAAGACTCCACTTCCCCCCTTCCAAACTCCAGCTTTAACTTAAAAGCCTGATGTTTAACCAAAGCTGGTAATGACCCAAAATAAATCTTTTAACTAAGAAGTCTAATAACACTCTTAGGGCTAAATTCTAAGTGCTTGAAAGTTTCACAGTGGCACTGCTAGAAAGGTTGGAAAACAGCAATCTATATATTTAAGAGCAGTCAGCTTAATGGCAATTGTTAATTAAGGCCATGCTTCTGTTTGAGGTACCAATACTACCTGTTAAAATGTTTTCATAGTCTCCCACAAAAGGATGCTGATAGTTCCTATGATAACATGCTTGTTTAAAAGTCTTATTTTTTCTGTAACAAACAAGTGCAGTGTTTTTCCTGACATAATTGAAGGCAGGAACAAGGTTACTAGTTGCATAAATTGAGTATTAAATAAACGTAAATGGTTAAAAACCTTAGATATTAATTCAATCCACTCGTTGTAGCAGCTTAGAAAACTGAGGCCCACATAGTCTCTTTTCCAAACATCATTTGGCTAATTAATGGTAGGTGTAGGACTAGGGCTCTGGTCTCCAGACTCCCACCAAATTTACACTATTGCCCAGCTGCCTCATTGTTTTAATGTTTACAAGTAAACAGTTGTAGGCTAGGTACTCCAACCACAGAAAAGTACATCTAAATGTATAGTTAGCAAATTAACTGGGACCAATGAATTAGGTGTAACTTAAATTTGCAACTGCTTTTTACAGACAAAACAATGGAATTTTTGCTTCTGCTATTAATCTATTGAAGGTCAATCAAGATTGGAAGGGAGATTAGCATGTTGACTAATTCTTTAAAAAAATCCTCATTTCAAAAATTGCAGCTACTTGTTGAGGTGGAGTGGTATGTATAGTGCATGGTACAGTAGCAGAAGTTAACATTGAACTTGCACAGACTTCATTAGTTAGCATGAAATCACTAATATTATTAAGTGATCATAAGCAAATCATACCCTCTCAGAGCCTCATTTTCCCATCTGTAGATGGGAATACCAGCAGTACCTAATTAGTTGTAAGCTTCTAATGATAGTGTATCAGGAAGAATGTATTTTTTAATCATAAAGTACCAACCTTAAAAAGATCCTGTCACATCCAGAACCATTGTGAAAGTTTCAAGGCTTCAGAAGAAATTGTGGGGTTCCAAAGGAATAAGAAAAGCTATGAACGGTAGAAACAGCTTAAGGAAATTGATCCTACAGGTAACCCTAAGTAAGGTGCTCCTCAAACTATCTGCCACATCATTTTATTAGGATGGAAAACATCTTTCTCTTAAAAAAATGGAAATACTTGTGGGAAGGTAAGTGATTACCAGTCTTTCACAGATGAATTAGGCTAAAAGTAATCTGACTGAAGCATTATGAGGGAATGAGACCTTTGACTGAAAAAGAGAGGTTATGGACCTCTGAGGTAAGGTTGGTTTTCTCTTGACATACTGCACCATTAAAAGAAGGAAGGAATTTTCCTTTTCCTCAGACCCAAAATTAAGTAAGACTAAGCTGGGTACTATTTTGGTTGCATGGCTGTTCAAGGATGATTTTGTAGGGCAGCCTCGAGAACTTTACAATTTGTAATTATTTTTATGTTGAATGCCTTCAAAATTCTTAAAGTCAACTTAACACAACCTATTCATGAAGTTAGGACTATGTAGTCACATGGTTTTTAGTTCAAGCTAATTTAACTCATAAAGCGTATAAACAAAGTTCAAAGAGCTCTTAAAACAGAAAAGGATAAAATTTCAGTGGTACTAATCTAGACACAAAGTAACAGATTTTGAGTATGTCATATAGCTTTCAATACAGAAATTGAGAGCATTTGATAAAGATTCCACATGTTAAATAATTAGACATGAGGGCAACCAATTTTTAAGTGGCTTTTTTTTCCCCCATCACTGACTAAAACAAAATGTATAAATCTGACAACTGCTTTCACTTTCCTCTTTCTAAAGTGGTAATACTCCCTCTTCTGGTCTTAAGTCTATATAACAGCTCTTTAAAAAATTGTTCACAACATCACTAAGGTGGAAATCTAACATGATCATTAAAAAGGATGGTTTTAGTTTTCCCTGAAAACATATGAGGCAAAAATAAACCTGTAGCTGGCACTATATGGCATAGGAAGGACAAATCATAAGTTATAAAACTGAAAGCTAAGCAACTTCCCATGTAATTAAAAGAAAGAGATGACAAGTTTCATTAGTTTCTTTGTAATTTTGGCTCATTTTCTAGAATGCTAGAATTTGAAATATTGAAAAACAAGTGACATTAAACAAGACCTACCACTTTTTGGGATAAAGTACAATGACAGAGACTAAAATCAAGACAAGCAAATTCTGTAAGTATTTTATTTATCATTGAAGAAAAAACACAGCAGCAAGTACTGTGTTGGCTTCAGTAAGACCAAAGAGTTAATAATTAACATGGCTACTACACTTCAAAATTGAAGTCAACACAGTCATTACTACAAAGTACTTGCTGAAAGAATCTATCCTTGAAGACAAAGGAAATTAGGAAAAGAATTTAAACAATTCCTCCAAAACCACACATTTATAAATATTGTCATATTTAAAATGCTTGAAAGGCATGAATTCTCCATTAATGGAAAAGCAGTTTGCTATTGGCAACAGAAAAAACTCAGCACTAGATTCACCCAATGCTTTCCATTTAAAAGCTGTATTTTTCTGGTTTCACACATCAGCAGTACTCATATTTCATCAGAACAATGACTTCAAATTGTTCCAAATCCATTCAAGTAAAACCTACAGACAATTCCACTGTATCCAATGTTCATAATGTTTACTGCACTTAATGTGAACCTAAAACCTTTTTTAAATTCAGATAATAAATACCTCAAAAAGCTTTTTCTCAAAATACCTAAAGAGGTATGTTTCAACAACAGCTCTAGTGAAAATGAAAATTGCTTCAGCTGTTTTTTCAATACCACTGCTTTAAAGATACTCAAATACATTTTTCTATGACAGAACCTTACCTCATTCCAAAATAAGACTAGATATCTCGAAATTGAAAAGAAAAGAGATCAGTTTTATACTCAGATATATGTGCTACTCAATACCTGAAGGATTCACATTTTAAATTTTGTGGGTTTTAAAAAATTTTTCTTGTAAACAAATGATCAGTGAAATAATGCAACACTTTAAATTTCAGAAAATGGCATTCAGTTTTCCAACTTCCTGCTGCAGATACAATGCATGATCAATCTATATAGGATTAATACAAGTTCATGCTTTTCATGTTATGGTGAAACAACATTAGTTAAAGAAATCCAATTCAGAATGGTTTAAGCACAAATATAATAATCCTTGAATGGGACCAAACCTATAATAAAACACCAGTTTAGACTGTGTTTTATCTTGAGATTTAACGTCGTACAGTGGTCCATCCGTCTTCATCAGTCTCATTTTTGGTTCGACGAACAGATTCTCGGGATTCTCGATCTTTCTCTGTTCTCCATGAGCCCCCCCTCTCCTTTTCACCTTCTCTTTCTCGTTCTCTTGAAAGAGCAGGAGGAGGAATTCTTCGAGGAGTCTCACGCTCTTCAGCCCGCTCATCTTTCCTTTCCTCAGTGCGTCTCCAGGAGCTTGCTGAAATAGAGGAGAAAAATGGTTAGCAACAATACTATTTCCTTGGCACTCAGGGCTCTAAAACAGGAAAACTTCAAATTATTCAGAACACAAGAGAATACCCACCCCCCACCTCCCCTTTTTAACTAGTAAGAGAATAGTGTTTGCTATCTAGTCCCATACAAAAGAAATAATGAGGTTGTACTTAAAAACAGAAAAAGCCATACAACCGAAAATCTGCACCCCCCCCCCCCAGGTGCAAGAGACCCTTGAGTATACAAACAAGGAAGGTGAACCTTTATGACAGGGGACCACCCTGTCCCTGAAGAACTGAAAGGTCTTTCTCTATCCTACATTCCCAAAGCCTCTGAACCAGTTTCTAACCACTGAAACCACTGGCATAATACTTGTGATTTGCCTGATCATATAAACTGGCAAAGCAGTGAGTATATTATTGCCCTCAGATAAGAGGGTTTAATGAGAAAATGTGAACTCCATTTTTGCTTATCAACCTAAATACTTTGTTGTGAGCACTCCGTTGGTTAATTGCTTCTCAGCACATTTTTGTTAAATAAGCTGAATCACCTTTCTCCTAAACACATGCTTTTTACTAGTTATGTTCAAGTTCGTATTCACTGTAATGTATGAATATCTGAATAATCATGACATGTTTATAACACTGAACAGCTATTAACTTGGTATTTGTGTAGAAACCCAACCAAGTGATTGCTAATGAAAACCCCAAGTTTCATTACAGTTGAGGTACTTGACTGTTTTTGTGTCACAGACCTTCCCGGGTCTGGTGCCACCTACGGATCTGCTTTCAGAACGTAACCACTGAAGGAAAGGCTAAATTTCAGTTAGAGATAAGTGTGAATACACACAGTGATGCTGCCCCATCGCAGTCCACAGACCCAACATTAGAGCCCTTACTTTCTTCACGCTCACTCCTCAGGGGCCCTCTTCGGTCTCTCTCATCTCGTCGATCTCTTAAATCTCTTCCTCCTCGGTCATCTCTGTCACGACCACGACGGTCATCTCTATCCCATTCATCACGGCGATTTGAATCTCTCCAACTTGAGGCCTCCTCAGCCGGTCTTCTCCATCCAGCCTCATCTCTGTTCAGATTTAAAAATTAAAAGGTAACCAATTTGTTTATGGACTTCTTTGGAGATCATATTAATAAGTAAGAACATATACAAAAGGTCAATTTCCCCCCACATTTAAAATAAGTGACATTACTCTTAAATTTCAGTCACTGAACTGGCATCATGGGAACAAAATGTCCCAGTTAACAATATATGGAAATGGCAATATAAAAACCATACCCACTAACAGAAAAAATAAGACATCAAGTTTCCATCTTCTTGTACAAATTATGAACAAAAACTTAGCACTACCAATTAGCACTCTAAAAAAAAAAGTCCTCCCATCTCTTCAAATGTAACAGGATTTTAAATAGAGCAATCTAACCCCCCCCACTTCAAAACAGTATAGACAGTCAAACCTAGATCGCCTGAAACGATCTTCACGATCCCCATCTCTCTCTCTTTCATGTTCTTTATCATTTTCTTCACGATCTTGATCTCTATCCCTTTCTTTGTCTCTATCCCATTCACGGTCTTCTGATGGCCTAGAGTCTCGAGGTGGAGCCCAGCTTTCCTCTCTTGCTTTCTCTCTCTCTCTCCAGCCACCTATTAAAAAAAAAAAAGAAAAAGAAAAAGAAAAAGACATTTATTTCTAATAGTTTATTCCACAAGTGGTAATTGTTAATTCTCATAATTGCTAATTGATCAGTATCCCAAATAATAAATTCAGAATGCTTAGCTATGACAAAAACAAAATAAAAAAGCTCCCTAAATCATGGACTTATTTGTTAGCTATTTTAAAATTTTTATTCACATTATCAGAATTACCACTATTAGGAAAATTTAAGCTCTTTTCATGATACTTCATACTGCTTCATTTTATTTAACAGGCACGATCCTCTACCCTGTTTTGTTTTGTTTTTTGGGGGAGGGCACACTTCTAAGTTAAAAACTTTTGGTGAAGAGAGATGAAAACAGAGTACAACCCCATGCATGATCCAGTCAAGCCGTTCACATTTTTGGAAATTTTTCAACTAAGAGATTTCTTCAACATACTCCTGCCCTACCTCATAATGGATTTTCCTCCCTCAAAATTAGGGATTCTAACTCCTTATCTAGAGGTCCTTTGTCTTTTGATTACACATTTATAAAATTTAATTCAACAAACCTAACAATTTAATTGGGAGTATTAGGATCAACATTTAGCATCTTGGTCAAAATTCAAACCTTACTGTTACAAATTGGTTTTTAACTTCCTTTGTTTTATTTATAGTCTTACAGATTAGAAGTTAATGGTTTCGGGCAGCTAGGTGGTGCAGTGGATAGAGCTCTGGCCTTGGAGTCAGGAGGACCTGAGTTCAAATCCAGCCTCAGACACATGATACTTACTAACCCTGATTGCCTCACCAAAAAGCAAAAGGCAAAAAAAAAAAAAAAAAAAAAAAAGTAAATGGTTTCAAATCACAGGATTCTCCTACTACCTGTGTGACTTTGGGCAAATCACTCACCAAGCCCCTGGGCTTCAGTAACTAATTTGTAAAAAGAGATTTAAATCAGATGGCTTCTTATGCTCTCTTTCAGCTCTAAATCTATGATTCTCTCAAATTATTTCACAGGCTAGTTTTCTGTCTTGTTATAAATACCTTGACAATAGAAAGTATCTAGCAAGCATAGTGCTTCGCATAAAGCATACACCCAATAGCTATGGGTATATAAAAGTAGGGATGAGGAATAAAAAAGTAACCATTCTAACTGTTTAAATAATTATTAGCAATAGAAATAATGAATGTAATAAAGTAATGAATGGAATAATAAATCCAGATAGAACCCCCATATCTTTTATACACTATAAAATAACTTCCTCCCCACACCTAAGAGATGAGAAGCAAGCAGACCAAGGTATTTAAGAGATCTGCATTTTACCTGGTTTGCCAACTGGCCTCCAAAGACCAGGTCTTGAATCATCACCACGTCTGGGAATCCGGTCATCTTCACTACGTCTAGAGAGTCTGTCATCATCCAAATTACGCCAAGTTCCCCTATCATCATCTCCACGCCTGGAAATTCTGTCGTCATCGGTGTTTCTCCGAGGTCCTCTATCATCATCCAAGCCACGCCGTGGACCCCTATCATCATCCATTCCACGCCTTGGACCCCTATCATCATCCATTCCACGCCGTGGACCCCTATCATCATCGGTGTTGCGCCAAGATGATTTTTCCTCATCAACACCACGCCTAGGTCCTCTATCATCATCTATTCCACGCCTGGGACCTCTGTCCTCATCAGATGTTCGCCAATTTCCTCTATCATCATCTAGTCCTCGCCTAGGTGGTCTATCGTCATCTGTAGAACGCCACGTTCCCCTGTCTTCATCTAGACCCCGTCTGGGAGGTCGATCATCATCTGTATTGCGCCAAAGTCGGTCATCATCAGTCCCACGACGAGGGAATCTGTCTTCATCAGCACCACGTCTAAGGGGCCTATCATCATCCACACCACGCCGGGGAATTCGGTCTTCATCTGTTCTTAAAGAGTCTCTTTCTTCATCATCTCCTGCACGCCTTGGTCGGTCCTCATCTCTTCGAACAGACCTCTCCTCATCACGACCTTCCCCACGCCGCCATTCCCTGTGAGAGTACAAGTTGAAATTCTTCAGAATTAATCAAAATATTGGATCAAAGACATCTGCACAAGATCATTCTAGAAAGCAGGTTACACTTCACTTATTTCTGAATAAATACCTTTCCAAATGTCCCAATCTAAGTTTCAATTTGGAATGATAATGTGGTAGTAAAATGCTAGGGAATTAAGTATTTTACTTATAAAACAAGATGAAGACAGCAAATTTAAATTACAAGGGGCCTCTGATCAAATAGCAGATAGATGGCTCTGTGGATAGAGCCCTGGGCCTGTAGTCAGGAAGACCTGATTTCAATTTGGGCATCAGAAACTTACTAGCTGTGTGACCCTGGGCAAGTCACTTAACCCTGTTTACCTCAGTTCCTCATCTGTAAAATGAGCTGGAGAAGGAAATGGTAAACTACTCCAATATCTTTGCCAAGAAAACCCCAAATGGGCTCATGGAGACTCAGACAGGAATGAAACAAATAAACAAAAAAATCTGATCAATAACTTGGTTTGCTTTGTATAAAATTTGTACATCAGCATCTTTATTATTTTTTAACCATTAAGGCAGTGTCTTAAAAAAAAAAATGGAACTACTAATTCTACCAAGTTTACAATACCTATGTTACTATTAATTCATTACGGGGGGGGGGGGGGACCTCAGAATTATCAAGATGTCAGAAATAACTAGAAAGGCAATAGTAAGCATTTAAGCATACTGCCAAATTGGATAAGATACTTCTCCATATGGCCTCTTAAAAAAAAATTCATGTTGTTATTTTCAAATACTGTTTAAAAAAAAAAATAAGACTAGCTAATAATCAATTCAATTTACCTCAATTTTACTTACTTTTCTGGTGGACGTCTCCATTCTGATTCTACTTCAGGACCTCTTCTCCAAGTGCTCTCAGAGTCCCTATCACCCCAACGAGTATCCTACACCAACCAAAGTAAAATATCAGGAACAAGTTTTTTGTTTTTTTTTTTTTAATCATTATTTATTCATATTAAGAACAATTATGTTTAGTAAAAGTATTCTTTAAATATCCTAAAATTACATGAGAATGTTATAATCTTACAGGTTTTTAAAATCAAGTTTTCTTTATAAAGTGTCTTTTAGAAACATAAAGAAAAAATACCTTTAAATAATTTATATCCTTTTAAATTTTCATTCTATTTTCAGGGTACAGAATTGCAGTCAGTCGAATTATTAAGCACCCACTCTGTCCCAGTCACTACGTGAAGCACTGGGAAATATAATGAAAGGCAAAAAACAGTCCCTGCCTTCAAGAAGGTAACATTCTAAAGGTAAAGACAACATGCAAACAGTTATGTACAAACAAGATACATAGAGAGAATGGTGGTCTTAAGCAGAAGACACCAAGATTAAGGAAGATTGGGAAAGGCTTCTTGTAGGAGGTGGGAATTAAGATAAGACAACAGGGAAGCTAGGAGGTAGAGCTGAGGAGGGAAATCATTCCAACTATAGGGGACAGACAGCAAAAATACAAAGAGTGTGTAATGTGGGAAGAAAAGCAAGAAGACCAGTCACTGAATCCCAGAGTACATGGAGGAGGAATAAGGTATGTTGGAGGGAGACAGCTTATGAATATTTTTTTCTTTCTAGGTAAATTTTTGTTGATATCTTTTGTTTGTTATGACACTGATGTTTTCCCCCAGTATCTTTTTCCCTCCCAAGGAATCATCCAATATAACAGTATTTTTTAAAATTTACTTTTTTATTACAGCTTAAGTTCCAAACTGTCTCCATCCATCCCCACTCTGAACTAGAAAAGGCCGCCGTTTGACGCAGATATAACTAAAGATGGGTATATACACACACACATTCACAAAAACAAAGAGTTTAAAAGGTCCAAAATATGCAATATATAACACCTGTAGACCTGTCACCTCCACAAAGTAGGCTGCTATGAAGCGCTTTAAGAGCCAAATAGAGCATTTGAAGGCCACAGGAAATCATTGGGGTCTATCAAATGAGGGGTGATATGGTCAATTTAGGAAGATCACTTTGGCAGGTGAGTGGAAAGGAGACCCACCATGCTGTCCTCATATAAGGAAAGGGATAAGGGCTGTACCAAGATTTGAGAAACAAAGAAGTACAGACAACAGGTATGTGTGGTGAGTGGGAGTGATGAGTTAAGTATGACATATGGACTTTGAACCTGGGTGACTAGGAGGATGGTAGTACCCTCAACAAAAAGTTAGGGAGTAAAGTTACGGTGAGGAGAGGATTGGAGGGAAAGATGATGAGATCAGTTTTAGACATGTTTGAGTAGTCTAAAAATGTCTATAAAAAGCAGTTGGAGATATGACTCTGCAGGTCAGTAGTGAGGTTACAGTTGGTCAAATAGTTGTGAGAGTCACCTGCAAAGAGTTGATTGAAACCACAGAAGCTGATGAGATGAACAAATCAAAGAGAAAGAAGAGAGCCCAGGACTAAGCCTTGAGCACCCCCAGTTACAAAATGAAGACTCCGCAAAGGAAACCAAAAAGGGGCACAAGAGAGCACTGTCATAAAAACTTAGAAAAGGATAAAAGGGTGGTCCACGGTGTCAAAGGCTGCAGAGACATTAACAAGAATGAGGATTAAGAAAAGGCCACTGGATTTGGCAAGTAAAAGATAACTTGGAGAGCAGTTTCAATTGAATGATGAAGTTGGTTGGAAGCCAGACTGCAGTTATGAAGAGGGAGGAAAACTAGTAGAAACGTAGCATTCCCAAGAAGTTTAGCCACGAAAGGAAGGAGACAAAGAACAATGGCAGGTGGGGACAGATACAGCAAGCAAAGGTTTGAGGATAGAGGAGACGGGAAAATGTGTAGGCAGCAGAGTAAACCATTAAAATGAGAGAGAGGATGGGGATGATAGAGGGGACAATCTGCAGGAGAAGACAGGATGTGGAATGAGATCACTTGTGCATGTAGAAGGGGCTTGCTTTGCAAGGAGAGGGCCATAGATTAAACTGATTCCTTTCACAAACTCTAGGAAAACTTTCCTATTGTGAATGATTTCTTTAGACTGATGCAGTTAAATGAGAGGAAGGCTTATTTTTAACCTAAGACAAATACAGGTATAAATTAAATGTATCAGCAATTGACAGCCACAACTGTATTTTTCATCTACAGTAACATCCATGAAATTTAATATATGTGTCTTTTAGGGAATGCCTGACTTGTGATGAATTAAGAGGTCAAACCAACAAACATTTTGATAAAATGTAAGCAAACTCTGGTCATCAAGAACATTGACATGGGGGGAGAATGAATATTTTCCTGCTAACCTTTCTAGAAAGTGAATCATCAGCTATCCTTCTCTCTTCTTCTCTACGACGTTCTCTTTCTTCAATTTCCATCTCTCTCTGGCGTTTTTTTCTTTCGACTTCTTCTAGTTTCTTGACATGCTCTTGATATTCTCGTTGTTCTTCCTCACGTTTCTCACGCTCAGCACGCTCCCTCTCTTCACGCTCTACAACAATTTGTGGAATTATATACCCTTCTTCCACCACATTTTTCCTCTGGCTTTCTAATTCTGACACAATCTCTGCTGCATATTTCTATTACAAATTGCCCCCAAAATTCCAAAGGGCAATGGATGCCATAGAATTCTCATAAAGAACACACATCTTTAAAACCAGTTATAAAAAAGGGTGATGGGGTGAGGGGAGAAGCTGTATGTCCCTCCTTATGCTATTCCTTTATGTACTGAGTACACAGAATACCCAAGTGATAGTCTTTAAAATAATAAAGAGAACAATCTGAATACCCTCATAATAAAATATCCTCCCCACATGAAGGAATCAGACATTATTTGCCCTAATATAAGTCCCTTATTTTTATTAATGACAGAACCAAGTCTCAGAGATATTTGCCCGTGGCCAGTTTACCAGTGAGTGATAGTAACAAGAAACAGCTCTGGATTTCCAGCTGAATACTTTCCCAAGTCACTGACCTAGCTCACCCCCACTCTCCCACCTTTAAGCATCTGCTCCTCAGCCAGCCGCTGCTCCTCCTCCTCCTTTTCCCGGTAGTAAGTCACGCGGCGCTCTTCCTTGCGCTGTTTCTTTCGTTCTTCCAAGCGATTGCGCCTTTCTTCAGCAAGTCTTTCTTCAAACTGTTTAAGTTTTTCCTGCAATGCATGAAAAAATTTAAAACCTCTTGCTAGAAGAGCCTGAAACAATAGGATGGTTCTCCAGACCGGCACTAGACATTTGCTGTGCAGAGCTATATTTGGAATTATCATTTTAACCTTTCTTCTTTTGCTCACATGTCTAATTGTAAATAGGTAGAAACACACAAGTGTATAAATGCTGCATTCTATTATTAAACAGCAATCGTTGGCAATACTATCTACACCCTACAGCTTAAGTCCCCCTCCCTCCAAAGTCAATGGATAGCAGGAATGTAGATAGTGATGACTCCATCATTTCATAGACTCATAAGCATTACCAGAGAAGGGAAGAGGTTGTATGTTGAAAGGATACTTTCAGTGAGGCTGTCCTAAAGAGTTCAACTAGAAAAGATCCTCTAACCATGTCTAGGTCCTCAAAATACTTGTCTGTGGGCAACATCATGCTGTCAATTCCATCAAGGTGAAGATTACTATCAGGACCCCTTAATGAGAGCCATGGCCATCAAAGAGATCAACCTAACAATCCACATATAAGATGAAAAATCTTCTGCTAATCCATTACATATCATACAAGCACTGTGCCTAGGTCTGAGGACTGGAAAATGAGACAAGCTACATTTGGAAAACATACATGGCAGTTATCAATGATGCCAAGCTACTTCCTGACACAAAAGGCCATTTTCTGCCACCAACGTTTTGGTAATGACTTTAGGTGACCCAAAGGATAACAATGAATCATGGCAGGCTGAAATCAACCGCTGCACACTACTAATGATAACTTGATTCACGAAAAGTGGCATGAAGGACAGAATCTAGAAAATGACTAATCTGAAAACAAAGTGGGTTGGTTATTTAACAATAAAGATGGTAAGTAAACAGCTAGAAGTGTTGAACTGGTACTCACAAAATGTTTAAGAAACCCAGAGGATAGCCTCCAGTGACAAGATGTTCTATGGGAGATTTATAGGACAGATATAAGTAATGAGTAAGATAAGAAGATATGGAATAGCACATGGTTGGCAACTGCACCAGTGTGGGGGGTACACATGTGAATGAAATCATGAATCTGCTGAAAGAGTACAGAAGCCCTCATAAGGACTCTTACCTCATAAACAGATTGTCGTGCTGCCTTGAGTCTCTCTACAAATAAATCTCTATCTTCTAGCATTCTTGACATTCGATTCTTATGTTCAAGGGCTTTTTCACGTTCCAGTTGCATAGTAGTAATCTATAAAATACATATCCAGATAGTTCCAAAAAAATTCAATCTAATTTTAATATTAAAACATAAATGCATGCTAAGTTGATTCTCTAAAAATAAGAAGTAGTTTCCATAGACCTTACTATATCCTTAGTAACTTCTGTTAACTAAATATTTAACTACTCAATCAATATAAATTTAGTAGGGCCATTAAGGCCATAATTTTCCTCTCGATCCACTAGAATGTGTTAGAGATCACTCTGTTGTAATCTAGCAGGATTATTAGTTATTTTTCTCAATTACGAGGTTTATACAACAATGCCAAACTGCAAAGTAAGATGGAAACCTCCATGGTGGTTCTATTTAACTAATTTTTGCAGTACCAGAGAATCAAGGACCTTCTATTTTTCAATCCTCCTGATTCCCAAAATTTTATTAGGGCAAGATCATTTACATTAAGTCCTACATTTCTACACTCCAACTTTGTAGAAAATATAAGTAAACAGACAAAGCCCTGAAGACTTCACCTTTTTTTAAGGCAATTGGGGTTCAAGTGACTTGCCCAGGGTCACACAGCTAATAAGAGTCAAGTGGTTTGTCTGAGGCCGGATTTGAACTCAGGTCCTCCTGACTTCAGGACCAGTGCTCTATCCACTGCGCCACCTAGCTGCCCCTAAGACTTCACCTTTGAGAAGATCAGAGGGCTTAATGAATTATACCTGAATACCCATGAAAGGTCATTTCTATGTGGCAAACTGGCAATTAAAAATTCTGAAGTATAATGAATTTTCCTCCTTAAAATGCTCAATAACACCAAGATAAACAAGTAAAATAAAAGGTCAAAAGCGAGTCAGAGAAAGGTATTTCAACAACAGAAGAAACAAAATATAATAGAATATGAAGATTCACATATTTGCTAAGTATCAAAGACAGGCTCAATTTAGAGCAAGAGTTCTTAACCTGGAATCATAAACTTGCTTTGTTGTGGTTTTTCAAAATGTTTTCTAAGTTGCATTTCAATAATAGTTTCCACTGTATCCTAATTTATTTTACGCACTTTAAAAGCATTATTCTGAAAGAGTCAAGGCCCATGGGCTTCACCATACTGCCACAAAAAGAAGCCCATTAAGGGGCAGCTAGGTGGCACAATGGATAGAGCTCCTCCAGCCTTGGAGTAAGGAGGACCTGAGTTCAAATCCAGCCTCAGACACTTGACGCTTACTACCTGTGCGACCGTGGGCAAGTCACTTAACCCCGACTGCCTCACCAAAAAAGCAGAAGAAGGAGAAGTCCATGACACAAGAAAGGCTAAGATCCCCAGGCTTTAAATAAACACGTAAAGTGACCTAGGGGCCAAGGCAGCAAAGGCAGATATTGCCTGTGTTTTCAAGTTCCAACATTTAGGATCTCAGCCTACAACAGAAAGGGTGACCAAGATCCCTAAATGTAAATGTTTCTATAGGAGTATTTTTGGAGCATTTCTGTAGTATAGTCTAAAGAATTACAAAGACATGCAACTGTCCTGGAGCTGTGTCAGAGTTTTGCAACCTTGGCCTTTAACAACTGTAGCTATGTAAGAGTAGAAGATATAGCAATGGTATAAAAAGTTTACTCTTTCTTCTTCCTGCTGTTCCCAAAGGTCCATATCTTTGACTCTCTGTTCTTCATAGGCACTCTTTATAAGAGGTATTTCTTCTAATCGCTTTGCTCTTTCAAAGTAGTCAATCTAAATAAAATAAGAATTGCTGTAGAACATATGAAATAAATACTTCAAAGTTGCATGTTAATGTAACCCCACCCTCCTCTTTTGCCACCTTCTTCTCCTGGTTTTTCAGGCGTTCCTGAAGTTCTTTCTTTTCTTTCTCTAGTTGTTCAACCTGCTTGGCCATAATGAAATCTGGATCCAATTCTTCAAGGTCCTAATAAAAATGAACACACACGAACTATTCAATTATCTAAGAAATGTGTACAGAAAATAATTCTATTGGTTCCAAAGGTGTGTTTTAGCGATGGGTTTCACATTTTAGCTTTTTACAACAAAAATATTTAGGTAATTTTATTTCTATTTCTTTAAAAGCAGGAAAGCATTTTTTAATGAAAAAAGAAAAATCTGGAAAAAGTATTTAGCTACTGATTTTACTATCACAAGAACTGGATCAGCCCAAGAACTACAAATTTGGTTGACAAGACACATACCTCAATATCAATATCTTTAAAAGCTTTGGCACCAAGTTCAGTCTTCTTAATCTGCTCCAGTCGCTCACGGACAGTCTTCTTTTTGATCTGCTCATGCTCCTGTAAGATGCGCTCTTTCTCCCTCTCCTTGGCTTCCTGGCGGAGCCGCTCTTCCTCAGCTTTCCGGACTTTCTGCAGCTCTGCTTCCCGCTGCTCCAACTCTTCCTTCTCACGCTGAATGTTCAGGCTCTCAAGCCGCTCCTTCCTCTCCTCAATCGTCTGCCGGCGAGCCAAGATGCGCTGATGCTCTTTTCTTGAATTTTTAAGATATGCAGTGACAGCCAACTGATGCTGTTCTTCCTTTTCTTGCTATTATAAAAGAAAAAAAGAGAACTGCAAAGTGATACAATTAATAATAAAAATCTGTGTGGTTCTTTAAGGCCTTCAAAGAGCTTTCCATATATTATTGCATTTGATCCAGACAACAACCTGGTAAAACAGAAGCTATCATCTCCATTTTACAGTGGCCAAGTGAGTTGTCCAGGGCCACACTGTTAAGTGTTTTGAGGCAGAATCTACACTCAGGTTTTCTTTTTTAGTTTTCAACATTGACTTCCATAAGATTTTGAGTTCTAAATTTTCTCTGCATCTTAAACTCAGGTCCTCTTAACTCGAAGTTCAACATTCTAGTCACTGCAACATCTCTCTCCAGATTGATAGGACTGAGTTCAAATCCGGCCTCAGACACATGAGACTCACTAGCTGTGTCACTGTGGGCAAATCACTTAACCTTAATTGCATCACCAAAAAAATATATATATATGTATATATAAAATCTAGCTCATGCATAACTTTCTGTGAGGAATTTCTAAGATGGTGGCCTTACAAGGAGACAGACCACTCGGTTCCCACATATCTACTCTGGCAAAAATGTTAAGTAGATATGAGATTAATAATGGTCAAGAAATCTAGTAAGAAATTAGAATATATGATTTCTTCCACCCCTGAAGCTTTAAAGAGGTCTACCAGAAGACTGAGGGCTGCCAGCTAAGCCATGACCTGTGCAGGGTAGCACCCTATCGTGACCAGAAACATCTAGAGCACTCAAGACTCTGGAAGCAACAAGAGTGGAAAGCTCTCCTACAAAAGCTCCAGTATATGGACCCTGAAAGCCCTGGCGAATTGCAGCACAGTAGACTACCAGAGTAGCATGGCAGCATCAAATCCAGAGACTTCCAGGCTCAGGAATTCTCAGGTTCCCTAATACTCTAACCTGAAACACCAGAAAGCACCCTAAATTTCAAAGATCCAGGGATCGGGGCAGGGGATTACAAACCTTAGGAGTACTTATTAGCTGTATGACCCTGGGCAAGTCACTTAACCCTGACTGCCTCACCAAGAAAAAAAAAAAAAAAAAAAAAAGCAAAAGCCTTGGGAGTAAGAGGTCAACATAGGAGATGCAGGAAGAAGCTAAGCAGGTCTGACTACTCCACCCGAAAGGAGGAACACCAGTGGGATCTGGCACAAAGCCCCAGTTCAAGAAACAAAGCTGGAAAGATAAGTAAATCAGAGAAAAAACATCAATCAAGTCAAAGAAGACACCAATTAACACTAAAACAGTAGTGCAAATATAGAGATCCCTCAAAAAGAGAGTAACTTCATTACAGCTGCAAAGACTCAAAACCAAAAATGGATTTTCCACAAAGACTACAAGAATATCTACCTAAAAGAAACGAAGTAAGAGATTTTTTAAAAAATGAAACAGAAGCTCCAGAGGAAAGAACTGGAAGAATACTTCAGAAAATCAAATGGTAAATATTACCCAAGTAATACCCAAGTAACCTACTCCTGAAAACTAGAATAGTCTAAACAGAAATCTGTGACTTCATCAGCTAATAAAAAATATTAGAACAAATTCAGAAGATTAGACTCCATAAAAATCACAATTAAAAATAAAAAATCCTGGACACTATTATTTCAAGAAATTCTAAGGAAAACTGCCAAGATCCATTAGAACCAAAGGGCAACTCTACCAATGACTTCCTGAAAGAAACCTGCAAAGGAAAAGTCACAAGGAATATCTTAGCCAATCCAGTTCTCTCATGTCAAAGAAAAATGCTGCAATACTGCAAAGTTCAAATACCAAGAAATAGTCAGAATCTTATCAGACCTAGCATAGTTTACTAAAAAAGAGAGAGAAAGGGGAAGTTAGGTGGGGCAGTGGATAGAGCACTGGCCCTGAAGTCAGGAGGACCTGAGTTCAAATCCGGCCTCAGACCAAACACTTGACACTTACCAGCTGTGTGACCCTGGGCAAGTCACTTAACCCCAATTGCCTAAAAAATAAAATACAGAGAGAGAGAGAGAGAGAGAGAGAGAGAGAGAGAGAGAGAGAAAAGGCTCACACCATACAAAAAAGTTAAGTCTTAGACCAAGAACAGATTACCCTACAAAGGTGAGTATAATCCCACAAGGGGAAAATCAGCCTTTAATAATAAAGGATTAATATCTTAATTAACATTAATAATATTAAATGACTAATAATAAAGGAATAAAGGAATTTGTAGCATTTCTGATGAAAAGACAAAAGAGCCGAGTAAACACTCTGAAATACTTTGGACAAGTCCAAAAAAAACCCTAGAAATTTGAAGGAGTTGTGACACAATGCTAATCTTGAACTGGGAGAGAAGAAACATAATGTCTTTCAGAACCTGTCTTCAAATAGTTGTGATGAAGTTAAATAAGAAAAACAAAGGCCCTAAAGGATGGAGTGAATATTCTGAGGTTTTAAAGAGGATAAAGAGAGAAAGGAGTACACTACTACAGAAAGGAGAAAGAAGGGATGGAACATATTATTTCTCCTAACTGATGTATAAAAGAAGAGACTACAAACAAAGAGGAGGGAGGTGGAACAACAGCTATCAGATGTACCTCATCCAAATAGTTTGCTGAAAATAAAGTTAATAATCCTATTTAGTAATACATATAGTTCATCTTCTCCTAGAAAGTTTAAAGATACATACCAAAACATGAGCAGGTTTAATAACTTCCAATGCCTTGGCAAGCACAGAAGACATAGCAGTCAGCTGATTCCTTATCTGCTCAGATGGCATACTTTGAAGATGAGGACCAATCGGTGCATCTTCTCGAGTAGAATAATTCAAATCAGATCCAAAACTTAATGTTCTTGAAGTATGATCGATACGAACCTTCACAAATTACAAATAACAAATGGTTAAAAGAAAAAGTTTTTAAAAATCAACTAGAAGTTAAACCTATAAACTATAAGGCCCAAATATCAACCGAGGGTGACCAAATATAACAAATTTGAAATGTTAACCCAGAAAGGAATTCTAAAGTATCATCAGAAATAAACAGAGGGCTTTTGCCATATATAGTTAACTAGAATATAAGATTTTTAAGAGTAGGAATTGTTTCATTCCTTATATTTGTATCTCTGGCACCCAAGCACAGTGCCTGGCACATGAACCCTTAAAAATCCTTGGTGATAGAAGGGTAAAATGAACAGAAGGTTTTGTTCACAAGGTAAAGAATTCATATTTTAAGTTTAAAAATCAAGATTTAAGTTACGTGAAACAACTTATGATTCCTTTACAGCATTGCTACTATCGTAAGAGTTTAAAAATATTCCTAAAGACTAACTTTCTCCTCTGTTCCCCATAGATTTTTCTCAACAGCACTCACTTGCAAATCACAATGTCTGGCTGCATCTACAATAGCACGTTCCAGTTGGAAAGCATCAACAAAAGGAACCAGAGAAGTCAGGCGAGAAAACTCAATGCTCTGATATATTTGTGCCACCTGCATAAGAACACATGATTATTTTTTTTTCCTTTCTGACTCTAGAAAACATTAACATAAAAAACTTTTATGGTTGCATTTTTACCTGTTTTAGAAAAACTGGATTAAGTAATATTGTTTAGGGTTTTTCTCTTAGCTCTAGGTATTGTATTTGTTTGAAGGAGACTGGCAGCATTACTATGATGAGTTATGCTGCTAATTAACCTTCTACAAATTGTATAGCACGTTAGAAATAACACTGCTCCCTTCAACAATGAAAGCAGGCCAATGAAACGTGCACAAGGATACAAGGGCTAACAAACTCATTTACATACTGCTTTGAGGTTTACAAACCATTTGATACCCACAAAAACTCCACGAGGAAGGTAGCTCCAAGTATACTATGTGCTTCACAGGTGAGCAAACAGCCTGAGAAGAGTACAACGATTCACCAACATCTTTTAAGTGTTAATGCCAGTACTCAAACTTAGGTCCCCAGATTCCAGGGATCACGCTGCCTTTAACAACCAAATCATGGAAGCCCAAAAACAAATGAGAAGGGAAAAAGAAGGTAAGGAAGGCAAGGCCATCAATGCCACCAAAACACGTTTAATATCAAGGTAACATTGGATTTTTTACCTTTTTGGTCTGATATAAAATATTTATTTTGCATTTATACCTGCTGCAGAAGTCGGAGAATAGTGTTGTTTTGCAATTGTGGGACATACTGTTGCAATTCAGGTTCTTTTTCAGCTTGATCTCTCACCCAATTTAGAACCTACAAAAACATTAAGCAAAAAATTCAGTTATATTATCCTTAAATGATACAGAAAATACAATAATTATTGAACCACAGTAAAACCATGGAAAACACTTCAGAAACCTTTTGTTTTATGAAAGATAAAAGTCATGACAAGAATACCGATTTGCTCTTCTTTTCTGAAGGAACAAACAATGGCTATTAATTATGTTTTTAATTTACCTCCAAAATTTATTTAGCATATGAGAAGCATCTTTTCTCTTAAAAAAAAAAAAAAAGACAAGAAAACCCATGAAATTTGCACAAAGTTCATTGAAACGCATCGTTTTAAAATGGCATATACTTCTTGGAAAGAATTTTCTATTCTGCCCAGACAAGTTAATTCTAGCCCAAACTCCAGAAAAGAACAGGTTCAAGCCAGCTATTTCTTTACACCCATAAGGTAACTAAAAATTTCCACAACAGGAACACTTACCTTTGTAACCCGATCACACAGCTTTAGTGGGTTGAATTCCACCTCTAGCCAATTATAAAGATCTTTTACTTCTGGAACAACATATTGTAATACGTTGAATCTAACCTAAAGTAAACAGCAAAAAAAAAAATATGTATAAAATTTTACAGTTTACTAGTAATACATAAAGGTAATTGATTTTATACTGGCTATAAATCAAAGCCAGACTCACCAGACTGGAAAGCTAAAAAGGATTTAGACCTCCATGACTATAATTCACTATACAGAATAGCTGTAATCCTGAGAAGTTGACTATACAGGCCAATACTCATAATTTGTTATCTTAACATTAACTTCCATTTTAAAATTGGAGATTTTCTTACAGAAATAAATTTTCTATTAATGATCATTTAAATTAACTACAAATTAAGACAACTGAAAAATTCAAACAATTAATTTTGTAATAATAATCTTCTGGCCTATATTTGCTTGTTGATTCTTAACTTAGCTGGTCTAAGCAAAAAGAAACAGACTTCAGACAAGCCAAAAACAATTCTTTACCACTTAAAATTTCTTTGGAAAATTTTAGTCTTCCTTTATAAATAAATTTATATTTCTTGACATTCACTTCTTGAACACTAGCCCAAGTCACAAGTGTTAGTGGCTCTGCTAAAATGTATTATCACCCTTTTATGTCAGTTATTCATTTATTAATGAATTCCAGCATTCACTAGGCTAACCTAATTCCTTTCCTCACCTTAAGCTTTTATCACTACAATAGCTTTCCTGAGTCAGCTCCTCCCACCCTGAGTCACTGTATACTTAGCCCAATAACATCCAATAAATCAACCAAGCACACAGCAGCCAAGTTATAATACTCTTCTAAAAACCCAAACATATCTCTTCCCTGTTCAAAATTGTCACCACATACAGAATTCTAAACTCCTTAAGCAATGTTCTCCTTAATTTATTTCCACCCAATGCTTTTCAAAATACCACAGGTCAGAGTAGTCTACACATGGTCCAACACAGGCCTTGATTGGTCCCCAACTTCAAACCATTTCCTCTGCCTGAAATATCTTTTCTGTTTCTCTGTCCCCTACAAGTTCTAGAGACAACTCAAACCCACGATTAAGTACTATCTCTCCTGACATATTATTGCATCTATCTATAATGATCATTTAATAAATCTTAGATTCCTCCTAAGCTCCGTGACAACAAAGAAAGAATCAGGTTCAAGTCTTATTCTTCCCAGTGCTTTTTGCATTACAATGCACATAAAAGGTACTAGTCTTCAATTATACTGAGTGTATCCTGATAAAACTAAATCATCTACAAGCTATAATTAATATTTCTAAACTTTCTGTGTAAAGCAAGTGAAAAGAACAAGTTAGGCTTTTTAATATAAAATTGAAGTGATGAAGGAACAAACTGATGGTGTTATGAACATATAAATTTGGAAAGAGGAAGAAAAACAAAAAGCATGATGAAAGAAAAAAATCACTACTGCTTTATTAAAACAGGTGCAGTGGCAGGGAGATTAAGGCTCAAAGTGGGACACATGTTAAAGGTCAATGTTTCTTTTTGGATCTCTAAAAACAAAGTCTTTAATTTCTGAATAAAATCATGTTGGAGGGCAGGTGGGAAGGTAGGTTTACCACCCATGCTCAATGAAGCTCTTGAAAATGGTTCTCTAGGAAAAAAATTTCTTTGATAGGTACCTATCAGGCTCTCAGTATGAATCCTTCTCAGGGATGTTGTAAGGTAAGTCACTCCCCAAGGGGGGCCATCTCCAGTCGTCCAGATGTGTATCTAGCCACTGGACCCAGATGGCTGTGGAGGAGAAAGTAAGGCTGGTGACTCTGCACAGCCCTCCCTCATTTAAATTCACTTTAAGTGAATTTAAATTCACCTCCAATTCACTTCCAAGTCATGGCATTATCTTCCTGATATCCTGATATCATGGTCCTCTTCGAGAATGAAGAACAACCACCTGTGAGTAATCCCAGCTGCCCTACTGGGGACCCAACTGGCCAGTTTCAGTTGGACAACTCAGCTCCTTCCTTCCTTCCACCTTTCCTTTCTTTCCTTCCCTTCCTTTTCCCCTCTCCCTTTGTCCACATGGAGCACCATGCTCTTACCTTCTGGGTACTCTGCCAAAAGGAATATAAATTTTGATGGCTGAAACCTAGCAAGATATCCTGGGGTTTATTGGCTAGATTTCTTTCTTAAAGACCATGCCTTAAACCCAATTTACTCTGGTTCTCATTACTTGGCCAACAATAGGTCCCAACCTAAGCATCACTTAGTGGTCAGTGTTTGGGCCCAGATGGCTCAGAGTGAACGTAAATAATAATTGTTTCTGTTTTAGCCAGAGACCCTGGGGGTCTTCCTTAATCACTGAAAGGACACTGCCTCAGTCAAAGTGAGATCTCTGAAAGACCTAAGCACAAAAAGGCCAAGATCTCCCACTTCATCAGAGGCCACTCCAGTCATTTGGATCTGTATCTTGCCACTGGACCAAGATGGATCCAGAGGAGAGAGTGAGACTGGTGACTTTGCACAGTCCTCCCTCTCACTTAAATCCAATTCACTTGCAAGTCATGGCACCATCTTCCTGATGTCAAGGTCCTCTTTGAGAATGAAGGACAAACAACAACATTTCCCAACACTGATTCTGGTCCAATCAGTTGCTAACTCAATTTTCTTCCCTACATTGTTCCTTTCCTCATGTCATGCCTACATGGCTTCTTAGAAAAGTGTCATTCCCAAGTTATAGTATGTTAGTTCCAGACAATGGTTATTTCTTAAGTAGGAGATAATAATGTTTGGAGTGTTAATAATTTCTCTCAGATAAGCAAGAGCAGAATTTCAAAAGAAGACTTTGCCAGCAAGGACTGATTTGTGCCCTCCTATAGCCAATTATATAATTATGCTTACCTAGACACCTCTTTTCCCTAAGACTTTTCACAATGCTCACTTTCACTTCACATTTCCTCTTCTACTAAACTGCCTAACCTTGACTACCCAGAATGTCAGTATTTCCATAAGATCCACTAACTATTGTCATTTTTGTTGACAATGTCCATAAAGTTCCATCGGTTTTACTTTAGCTTCACAAATGACCAGAATTCTTTCAAAATCAAGATAGTAGAGAAGATGGTTATAAAGAAATACTTAGGGGCAGCTAGGTGGCACAGTGGATAGAGCACCGGCCCTGGAGTCAGGAGGATCTAAGTTCAAATCCAGCCTCAGATGCATAACACTTACTAGCTGTATGACTCCAGGCAAGTCACTTAATCCCAACTGCCTCATCAAAAAATAAATAAATAAATAAATGGATGAATGAATAGTTTAAAGAAATATTTATAGCAACTCTTTTTGTGGCAGCTAAGAATTGGAAATTAAGAAATTAAGGGGATGCCCATCAACTGGGGAATGGCTGAACATGCTGTAGTACATGATTGTAATGAATTATTGTGCTATAAGAAATGACAAACAGATTTCAGAAAAATCTAGAAAGATTTAACATGAACTGATGCACAATAAAGGCAGCAGAACCAAGAGAAAACACTGTACACAGTAACAGCAACATTGTGTGACAATCAACTAAATGACCAAGCTATTCTCAGCAATACAACGATCCAAGACAATTTCAAAGGACTCATAACGAAAAATGCTATCCAACTCTGGAGAAGGAACTGATATAAATATAGACCAAAGCATACTATTTTTCTTTTTTTCTTTTTTGGTTCAAGTTTTCTTCTACAAAATGAATAATATGGAAATAAATTTTACATGATTGCACATGTATAGCCTATATCAGATTGCTTACTGTCTTAGGCAAGGGGGAAGTACAGGGAGGGAGGGACAGAATTGGAACTCAAAACTTTAAAAACAGACATTCTATATGTTTAATATGGATATATATATATATGTAGAGCCTATATCAGATTGCAGGCTGTCTTGGGGTGAGTGAGAGGAGGGAGGAGAAAAAACTCAAAATCTTATGGCAGTAACATCGAAAAATAAAAATAAATTAACATTTTTTAAAAATAGATATAGGTTAAATAATAACAAAAAACAAATTTAGAGTTTCTTCTAAAGCACCTAATGTTTATGGTTACATTTTTCTTCAAAATACTATGTGTTTGAAGGGGACTGGCAGCAGTACTATTCCAAGTTATGCTGCTAATTAACCTTCTATAAATTATATAGCACATCAGAAATAACACTGCTCACAATACAATGACAGCAGGTCAATGAAATGTGCACAAGTGCATACCTGTGGAAAATAAAATGACAACTTCAAAGTATACCAAAAAAACATTCGAATCACCTTAAAAACATAATATAAAATTCAGACAATGTTGGACTTCTTTTTACATCTGTTTCTCCACGGTTAGAATGCTCTCCCTCCTCACCTCTTCCTCTAACTTTAAAACTCAATTCCAATTTCACCTTCTGCAGAAAGTCTTTTCCCAATACCATTCCTCTCTCCCCAAACACAATTACCTTGTTACTGTCTTCCCTCTATGATTACATTCCATTTTCACTGTGTGTATATATATATACACACACATATATGTATATATACATGTATATATACATACCTACATATACATACATACATACATACATACATATATATATGTGTGTGTGTGTGTGTGTGTGTGTGTGTGTGTATATATAGTATGCACATTGTGTCTCCCTTATTAGAATGTGAGTTCTTTGAGGGCCAGGACCATATATTTTGCCTTTCTTTGTGATCTCAGTGCCTGGCACATAGTAAGCACTTGATAATTACTTGCTGATGGCTTAAATTACATTACATAAATATCTTATATCTATTACAAAAAAGAATGATGTTTCCTATTTCAAAACTACAGTATCATACTTATTTATACCACATTTAGTTACCAAGGATTAAAATTCACTATTATGATTATATTGGAAGAAATTCCTCACACAACTCTTTAGCCTTGTTAGATATGTGCACTTCCCTTGCCATTTTCAAATACCAAAATCTATTAGGAAGTATTACATATTAAATCTTACAATATAATTTCTCTAGTCACAAAACTAAAACAGGATTTTGTCCTAAAATAATTATACCAAAGCATTTTGAAATTTTTCTAGTTAACAAAAGGAATCATTTTCCCCTTTGTAATTTTAGCAGGATTCTGAATGGACTCACCCTTTGAAATAAAAAAGAAAACTGATGGTAGTTACAGGGTGCAAACTGCTTAAATTTATACCTACCATATCATTAATAAGAACAATGCGTGTTGGTGGAGCCTGGAGACCTAACAGTGTTGCAAGGCGACGTTGCTTTTCGACTATGATACCATCCATATCCAGAAGTCGAGCAATATCAGTACGCTCTGGAGTAATAGGAATGGAGAGTGTGGCTAAAAGAACTCTAGTTGACATTCTGTTGAGAACAAAGTTACAAAGGGACCTTTTATAACTCTATATTCACGCAGCAATTCCTATTACTAATCTGACAGTCTATTCAAGTTGCATTCAATGTTTTCATTATGACAAATTTAAAAGTAGTTGCACCCTATACAGTGAACATATGTGGGAAAAGATACTTTTCTGGTAAATGATTCTTCTGCAGTTAACAAAAAGGAAATACCAAACTTCAAATTTTTGTCTAAGAACTTAGAACGGAAATTTAGACCACTTACTATAAAAAATCAGAAATCTGTGATGCTAGCACATCACATAATCAAGAATTGTAAACTCATACAAAAACATGTGGAATGTATTATTAAGTCTGCTTGTAATTATCCAAAGGGAATTCTTCATGCATCATGACATATAACAGAAAAGGAAGGCAATGTGGTTAATCAATTAATTCCACTGTCAGTTACTAATGCTTAGTTCAAACACAAGAAAAAACATTGTAGTCACTTAATAGCTAGAGCCAATATATAAAAGACAAAAGAATCATACAACGAATTTTTCCCAAGAGAAAATGTTCATTTCAGGATAAACTTTTTTTAAATACAGCAAGCAATAACTTTAGCCATCATTATATTGTTTTATTATCCATAACTGAGTGTTAATACAATTGATGGATTACAAATGTTTCAAAGGCCGTGTTTTATAACTAATATAAAAGAAGCTACTAATAGAGATTTGGAAATAAAGTTAATACAAAGAAGTATGCTGGGGAAATCATGCTAACCAATAACTGAAAAACTCAGAGGCAAGTTAAAGCATGGAATTTAGTTTAAGTTTCTAAGGGTAGGTTTTAACATTTTCTTTAAATTTAATTTTAAAAAGTAATCAAAGGAAAAGATATGGTAACCAACATTATTGACCGAGCCTCAAAACAGGAGCATCAGTTCCTAAAGTATTATCTAGTCCAATGGTGGAGAACCTTCAGCCTTGAGGCCATGTGTGGCCCACTAGGTCCTTAAGTACAGCCCTTTAACTGAATCCAGACTTCACAGAACAAATCTCAAGGGTAGTCTCTTCATCTACCTCCCGTTGACATTTTTAGTTTCTCAGTACTAAATATAAAGGTGATCTGTGGCCCATAGCAACAATTTACTCAGATTCCTCTTTACTTAAAATAGACTACTCCATACTAGTTTGTATGATTAAATTTAATTTTGGAAACACAATCAATAAAAACTTCATGTGCAATCAACTCAAATCTCTATTCCTTTACACAACAGTAAATCCTCCATGGTTCAGTCTGACAAAATGGTCCCTCATTTAGTATTGGTGGGAACCAGGTGTTATGTTTAAAAATGTATAGAATATTAGAAAACTAAAGTAAAATTATAGACAACTACTTCCTGTTTGGGAACCCTATAGGAAAAATGCATAACCAGCAGATACAAGTTTTGAGACAGTGGAAAAGAAAAAAAAAACCACACACACACCCCCCATCCAAGTGAAAGCAAAAGAATGATGAGACTGCTGCTACCTCTATATCACCAGCTTGGCTCGAGACCTCTGGTGCTGAGGGAAGAAACTTTAGCCCCACTCCACCCACCTGCCCCCATGTTGGGCCCATCTGTCTGTCTTCCATTTGTCCCCTGTCCTTTCCTGTTTGTGTTGGTGCCTGGCTCCTATGTATCTACCCCCAGCAAGCTCTTCCTCTAAATTCCAGTCAGGTTCCCATGTGGTTGGCCCAAACTCCCTCTGGCCCCATACTCTTGATTCTGTCCCTGGCTCCCATGTGTCCCTGAACTGTGTGCCAGCCCCCTCCCTCCATGGGCACACATACTCTTTCCTGTCTCCCTCCCTTCCCCAAGTCCATGGGCAAATTTGTATTACGTAAAAATCTCTTTACATAGAGGTCTACAGAACAATCCACTTACACAATGCGAGAACTATCTATTTCAAGCCTGGAAGGAAGACTAGAGTCTAGAACAGGTGAAATCCACCTTCAACTAAAAGTATACCTAATCTTAACATGTAGGGATTCAGCCTTGGCAAATCTGGGAAGGAGAGAACAGGATACACATTATAGAAGCTAAAAGATTGGGCAAAATCTAGGATATATAACATTAAGGCTCACCATCAGAATTCTTTATAGACAAAGTCGAACAAGAAATAGAATGGGTGGGGGAAGGTAGGTGGCGCAATGGATAGAGCACCAGCTCTGGAGTCAGGAAGACCTGAGTTCAAATCCAGCCTCAGACACTTAACACTTACTAGTTGTGTAACCCCGGACAGGTCACCGATTGTCTCGGAAAAAAAAGGGGGGGGATAGAATGGGCTTGCCTTTGCTTTACAGACTTGTCTATTATAAATTTAATCATTTGATTTCACTTTGCTTTCAGGTCCCTAATAAAGATACTTTAAAAAAACTCAACCTTTGTCTCAGTTGATTTATATGGGAAATGACTAGGCCACTCAGCCCTAAACTAATCCCTTAGAAACTATATATGGTAGTGAAAGCAGTAGAAACAGACCACTACCCTCAGAGAGAATCAGAAAAATCTCTGGTAGAGAACCCAGGGTTCAGTTGTAAGAGCACTTCTCCTTTCTAAAGAAATTATTAAGTTTCTCTTATCTTGTCAAATTCAAAATAATTTAAAGAACATTCTGTGAAAGGTAAAAACACTCAGATGAAAAGCTCTGTGTTTATGCTTAATTAGGACTCAGTTCATCATGCATAATGCGTTCTCTTAATCCTAAAACATGAAAATCTAAACAAATTAAGAGGGAAATTAAAATCTCACTTTACCTCTGCATCTCTTCTTGGGTAAGATTCTTTCTCATTTCTCTAGACAGATGGTAAAGTCGGTGGAGGGTAGATGCATGAAAAAGAGCATTCCCAGATTTCCAGAACACAGTTGAAACTTTGTTATAGTAATTTGCCATCAATTGAGGTTTAGGTGGCTTTTTAGATAATGAAAATAAACCATGAATATCTTCTACTGCTTTGAATGCTTCCTGAAAAATCAAGAAAAACCTCAAATTCAACAAGGATAAAACACAACACACAACTCAATAACTGAAAAATACAATTATATAAGCAACAAGTTATACATTTGAGATGTATTACATGTTTTCATATGGGCTCACTCACATGCAAAGCTAGTAAGCATTAGAATTCCCTGTATATGATGTACATCATGTATGCTTAAGTCAAATGGAATACATCAACAATAAAGTGCCCAGTAAGAGTTACTCATTACACATTAACAAAATAAGATCTATACAGGTTCAGTTATTATGATGAAGACTGCTTAATCAAAAGCATACCTGCCACAGTTCCATACTAATAGCACTGTCCAATTGTACAAGCCTTGTTTCCAGATGCATAGATTGGCTCTCAGGATTATTAAGATTGATTGCTGTACTTTGGTTGTGGTGGCGTTGGATCTGTGACAAGTGCATCCTTAAATTGTCACACAGCTTACGGAACTCAGCCTTACGAGTATATTGGAGGCAGAATTTGAAAGCTATGGATAAAATTTTTTAATTTATTACTATTTCCCCAAATCAAAAAGTTTTGCAGGATGAGTTTTATCAACATGAGGATGCTTAATTTTATCTAAGATACATATCAAGTTATCATAACTGTCTTGGCACCAAAGCCATCATCATCATCTTGCTTTGATGTGTCCCAAACCTCTAGAACACCTTGATTAATCAAATTCCAAAACAAGACTTCTCTAGAGATATCCATAATTAAAGGTAAACTGTTAAGCTTCCTAGTTTTGAAGTCTATGAAAAATAAAAAATAAAGTGTTCTATACTCAATAGGCTATATAATTCAATAACAGAGAATAACTAATTATCACAGAGAATAACCAATATCAAACATTGTAATTTCATTTTTATAAAAACTAACTACACGTTTGGGAACTTCTACTAGTATTTAATTGAGCACATGAAAATATGAATTTCTTGTCCCTTTTTAAGGTATTTTAATTCCAAAGTTATTTAAATACATAGTAATATGACAGTGCCAAGGTTTTTAAAATTATAATTTATTCTATCAAGTACCTTTAAAAAACACAAAAATTTAGTATAAAGGCCAAAATTAATGTAAGCAAGTAAAATAATAGTACTTCTCATCTAAATGGAGGATAGTATCAATAATCTTAAGGAAAAATACATGGTTCAGTGTGGTTTGAGCCAAAGTTACAGCTTAGCTCTAACAGCCTATCATACAAGTCAAAAACTGAAAAACACAATTCACAATTATATAAGTAACTACATACATATTTTGGATGTATGTGTTTTCCTATGCAGCTCACTCACAAGCAAAGCTTATTAATAAGCATTAGGCTATCATGAATGCTTAAGTCAAGGCAAAACAATTACTTAATGGAATTCTTTATCAATAAAGTGCCAAGTAAGACTTATTAAGATTTACACAGGTTCATTTACTATGAAGAACAGTCTGAGTTTGGGGAAAAAAAAAATTTAGTTTTAACAAATACTTATTAATAGACAGAAGAAGCAGTACATTATGATATAGGTGCATAATAAACAACAAGTCTAGTCACATTCTAGTGAACCCAAATGCCCAAGGTGGGAAATGCTTCTGAGCGGAAAATAGCTGCCCAAATCCCATGCACTTTATTCTGTAGAAAAGTTAGAGCCACCTTTTGACATCTAGTCAAGCATGGGTAAAAGGCAGTGTATTATAGCTACATAAAACACTGATAAACAATTAAAAGAGACAATAAGCAAATAACCCTACGGCATCTCACAAAGTTGGAGACTGTCATTGCACAGTACATACATAATGCTTACAATGACCCCAGCAAGGTTATGTGGAATTTAGTACAATTTAAGAAGTATGTAGTATTTTTAGAAGGATTTCCATTATAAAATGTTTAAAATAAAATTCTGCCACTTAAGGAGCTAAGATTCAGCTATCAAGAAAATTCAACATGCTAGATAAATGAAATGTTTTAGCAGCTTTGTAGGATTACTTTAATGATTTTCTCAACATTTATCAAAAACTTTCTTAAATACCCTAGCTCTTATGTACAATATTTTCAGCCATAAAGTCAGCTAAACACAGCTCAATCCAATCCTTATACTTCAATTAATCCAGTCACTTTTCATTATGGCTTAAAAGAGCAGCAAATAAATGCAACTAATTAGGCCACTTTCAAGACAAGGAGTTTAATGATTTGAAATTTTAAAAAATCTATAATATAATACACATTTAAAATAAAAACTTCAACTCACTTCATACAGATTCTATGTTTTTGTTTTACCTTGCTGGGCGATGTCATGGTACAGACGCTCTACTCTAGAATTATTTCGAAGAAGGTCCAAACACTGTCGATATGATTCCCACAGAAATTTAACCCAGGGAGTTAAAAGCAATCTGTCAGTACGATCCTGAGTATCTTCGCCACTTACAGCACTTAGGAGAACACTACGAGTGGGAAAAAATAAAGTGTAAACAATTTTTCACATCACTATCTGAAAGAACTAAAATCACCAATGACTGCCATTAAATGGCATAAAATCAATATAGATAGCTAAGCTTCGGTTAATTCTAAAAAATGTTTATTCCTAATCTTAATCAATATAGTAGTACAAAGATCAGAATATTTTCTAATCATTGGCAATACAAATTAAATGAGCTCATATGCACTTAAAAGCTGAAATAAATTGTATTTTCAGTTTTTATTACCTTTGTGTTTGTCTCCTATGGTAATTTTTTTATTCACGGGAGAAATAAATGTCTGTAACTAAAATCTTATCATATTGGTCACAATATAGTTTAGAATCATTGAATCTCAGAATTGGAAGGCACCTCAAAGGTACCCTCAACCTGGACCTAAAAAGAAATCCCCTCTACAACATCCCTGACCTCCACTTGAAGAATTCTAGAAATTGGGAACCTGAGGAAACCTTTTCCTTTGAGGGCAGCTCTAATTATTAGGAATTTCCCCCTTCAATCAAGGCCAGAATCTGCTTCTTTCTAATTCCCTAATTCTGCCCCCTAGAGCAAAGAAGATGCTTTATTACCTTTCTAAACAACAAAGGTTCAAATATTTAAAAGACCGCTATCACATCCACCTAAGACTTCTCCCTTAGGCTAAATATCTCCACACAGTTCTTTCACCAAACCTCAAATGGGCAAGATACCAATTACCTTTCTCAGAACACAATCCAGTTTGTCAATACAGTTTCTAAAAAGAGGCTCCCAGAACAGAACACAATACAGTTAACCCTTCCATAACATGGTTGTCAGGGGCATACGCCCTATGATCTAGAAAACCTGCAAAAAAAAACCCTCCCTTTGTACCAGAGAAGTCTAAATTTTTTCTTTTTCCTTTATATAGTTTAAGTACCAACATATATTTTATGCATTTCTGAGTTTCTAAATGTTTTCTGTGTCATCTACGGGCCTTCACATGTCCTCTGCAGCTTCTGCAAGACTCCCAACATTCCCATGTAATTTCTTGTGCCAATCCGTGACATATGAAAACTGCAATGGGGAAAGTTGAAATACGGAAGCACTAATTGTACTCTGGATACAGTCTGATTAGGGGAGTATATGGCAGCACTGTCACCTGCTTGTTTTGACAATAAACCTCTTTCAATGCAGCCTGAGATGGCCCTTAACTATTGACTGCAATATCATACTAAATTCACAGTGACCTTTCAATCTACTTAAAAAACCCCAAATCTTTTCCCAGTTACATAAACTGACATCCTTAGATCTCTCCTCAATCCTACATTTGTGGGGCAGCTAGGTGGCTCAGTGGATAAAGCACTGGCCTTGAAGTCAGGAGGACCTGAGTTCAAATCCAGCCTCAGACCAAACACTTGACACTTACTAGCTGTGTGACCCTGGGCAAGTCCCTGAACCCCAATTGCCTTAAAAAAAAAAAAAACAACCTACATTTGTGCCAGTTTTTTTTTTAACCCATATCTTTACATATGCCCATATTAAATTTTTTTCTTATTAGCTCTAGCCCAACATCCTAGCCTGTTGTGATCTTTGTTGGATTTTATCACCCATATCAACTCTGATAAGTAACGTGCAAATTGATAAGCGTCCCTTCTTTGTCTTCATCAAAGCCTACAGATATATCACAAGAGCTTTCTACTAGCAAATTCCCTTGAAATGGATCTATTAATCACATTTTGGGTGCAGTGAGAAGACTTCAATCTTCCTTTTTCAGAAAGTTTGAAATTGGGAGATGGGGAGAATTGTATATAAATGTAGACACTTAATTTACACAAATGTACATATCAAAAAATGACACTGATTATGTGACAAACAGTTTTTATGCTGGCCAGATTTTTTTCCTAGCCTAATGACAGAGTAATAAGAGGCAAGGGTAGCTAAAATGGCACAAGCAGCACTAGTCTTATCTACAAAGGCTTATTTTACATTTGTAATGTTCAAAGTCTTCAATACTCTCAGATACTGGAGCACTATGTACAAAGGTTTTGTTTTGTTTTGAACAAAACTTCATAAACAAACTTTGCCTCTGTTAAATGTGTACTGTGCAAATGGGGGACAAGGCGGGGAAGGATGGCTAGTGGTTGTCACCTGATTTAATATTAGTTAATTGCACTCACCTCTCAGGAGTCTGAATATTATCCAAATCTTCTATATCTAAGACCATTTGCTGCGATTCTTCCTTAGCAGCTTCAGTTTTTTCTTCAGCCAGCTTCAAGTAAGCCCTAACTACATCCTCTAAGGATTTGATGTTCACCTACAGGTATGCATAGCCAGAACATATGAAATTAGTTTCATTCAAAAACCCATGACACTTCTGAAATGCAAATTCTAAAAAATATAAAGCACAGGTTTGAGTGACAGCAACTGTAAATTTTAAGAAAAAGAAAGCCCCCGCAAATCATTAAAAGCATATAAGTCTTATGAATTGAGTAGTAAAAAGTACCTGCCTTTCACAAGTCTTACCTGCTGACAAATATTTTTATACTGATATAATCCTTCCTTAGCCAGGTGGCTCTTGCGGAGGTCCACACACAGTTCCAGGTATTTCAGCATAATAGGCTCGTGTATTTTTTGCCATGTCCGATGTTTTTTGCTTTTCATAACATCATAAAGAACATCAAGGGCAGGCTGCTTCTTGCCAACTTCAAGAAACTCTGAAAGTTAATTCAGAGGATCAGAATTAGTTACATAAACACCAAATTCCAAAGTTTATTTTAAAAAAATTGATTCTTTTTATTTTTCCATCAGTTATTTTTAGATATCACCACACATTCAGAGCTCCCACCCCCCATGAATCCTCCGTTGTCAGGAAGTCAAACAGGGTGACAATGAATGAGTCTGACAGTATATACAACCATCCATACCTGTACCCACTCCCATCTTCCTCTGCAAGGAGTCTAAGCATTCATTTTTAAAAACCACTTCTAAACTTGTTGCCAGGCAGAAAGTGACTTTTAAGTGGCAGATTATAGTAAATAAGAAAGCTGGTCCAGGCATCAAGAAAGAATTAGCTGCAAATCCTGGACCTCATTACTACCTAGGTAACCAGGGGTAAGTAACCATTTAGTCAATTTCCTCTAATGGAAAATGGGGATAGTAAACTCTGCAACACTGTGAGGTTCAAGTGAGATCATGTATTTAAAAGCATATTACAAAAATTAAAATGCTATGTAAATATCAGATATTATTTAAATATTCAAATAGTTCAGACATATAATTATGAATTTAGGACAAAGATCAAGCCGCTATGTATAATCAATCTTAAAAATAAAAAAAAAACCCTTAGAAGACAAAAACCTCCTGTAAATTTTAAAATCAGGGAAAAGTGGGTATTATCCCATCCTTTTCCCCTCACTGAAAAAAATTAATTTAAACTAAGTGTATAACTTGGCTTGCTCATAAAAACGTAAAAGGCAGCACAGTAGGAGAATAAGACTTGTATTTAGGTGTTAGGAAGCCTGGATTTTAGTCTTCCACTCCACCCCCAATTATTTATGGTTTTATCAAGGGTAATAATATATAACATCTCTTCCTAATTTTATCATAAAAATTTCATTATCAAAAACTCCTAAGTTTTGAAACAGTAGGAGACAAAAGTAAAGGCAGACTACAACAGACTGCACAGTGTCTTAGGATGAGGGGGAATGGAGAGGAGTAAGGGAGAGATAATTTGGAACTCAAAATCTTACCAAAGTAAATGCTGAATACTAAAAATAAATATTTTTTTAAAAAATGAAATAAAAATTTTAAAAAGTAAAGGCAGAGGTAATGGCAGAAAGCATATAGCTGATGTCAAAAGAATAGTGGAAAAGAGGGGGCCCTCAACAAATGACCTCAATTTTTTCAGTGAAATATGAGGCAAAGTTCCTAGCTAAGAGGATGAGAAGAGGGGAGTCATGGGAATTTTGAGACAGGAAAAGGATTGGAAAAAGCAACTAGTGAATGGGGTAATGAATTAGTATAATAAAAGTATAATAAAAGGACTGCCTTGCTACAGTTAAGAGTCTGGTTGAGATTATGTAACAAATTTGTAGTGGATTCAATCTGTCCAGTTTTATGATTTTCTCCACCTTCATTTGGCAGCATGAATAAGCTTAGCAGGCTGAAATGGGTGATAGGATAAGGGGACAAAGGGACTCAAGAGAAGTGGACAGTGAAAAGTTGAACTGGCTGTTGGGTATTCAATAAATTGCTGAACTGAAGAATAAACTTACTCCAAAGTCATAGCAGCCAAGCTGCTATGTAATTTAACCCTAACTTTATCAAGTATGTCTCAAAAGTGAGCACCTTTGAAATGGTATGGATGGAACATTTGTCTTGTTTTCAGCAATGATAGCTAAAGCAACCCCCTCTACAAGCACAATTTTCTCTTTTCCATCTCATCTTCTCTGACTGCATCCTCTATCTTACTCATTCTCTCATTTATCTTCAATTTCTCCCTATCTTCTGGTTGCTTCCCTATTGCCTACACACATGCCCATATCTCCCTTACCCCCTCAAAAAACCCTCAGTTGCTCCATCCATTCTTGCTACCATCCTATATCTCTGGTTCACCCAAGGATCAAGAGAGGAAAGAGAGGTAAATATAATCAATCCATAGGTGATCACTTGGAAAACAACTAAAAGGGTCAAGGGACTTAAGGTCATTGTAAGGACAAAGAACAGGATTAGTGGTTGCAGGACAGTGTGAGGTAAAATGTCAATAGATTGTGATCAGATAAGGAAATTTCAGAGTTCATAAACATGGAAGTAGTACATTTGTGAGTGATGGCAAGGGTATGACCATTTCTGTATTTAGGTGACATGGGCTGGAGGAGGCAGATCACAGAAAAGTTGAAGAACTGAGAGGTTACGTTAAGATCTCTGAGGTGCATCAATACATATGAGGGAAAAAGTTGATAAGAAAACAAAGACTATGAGCCAGGCACCAATCTCATTAAAGAAAGGACAGTGCCCCTGCAAGTCACACAACAACTACCAGATTTTGACTGGGTGGGAGATATGGATTGAGTGAACTCAAAAGAGGAATGAGTGGTAGTGAAAGAAGGTGATAACTTTTTTCAAAGTACTTGGCTTAAAAAGAGAAGAGGATAATGAGAGCTAGCAATTATACAGTGCTTTAAAGTTTACAGTTCCCTATGCCAAAGAGCTACAAAACTGTGCATACCCTTTGACCCAGCAATACCACTTCTAAGGCTGTATCCCAAAGAAATCATAAAAATGGGAAAAGGACCTACATGTACAAAAATATTTATAGCAGCTCTTTTTGTGGTGGCAAAGAACTGGAAATTGAAGGGATGTCCATCAACTGGGGAATGGCTGAACAAATAGTGGTATATGAATGTAATGGAGCACTATCGTGCTATAAGAAATGATGAGCGGATAGAGTGCCGGACCTGAAGTCAGTAGTACCTGAGTTCAAATCCGGCCTCAGACCAAACACTTGACACTTACTAGCTGTGTGACCCTGGGCAAGTCACTTAACCCCAACTGCCTAAAAAAAAAGAAAAATCTAAAAGAAAAAAAAAGAAATGATGAGCAAGTGGACTTCAGAAAAACCTGGACTTATATGAACTGATGCCCAGTGAAATGAGCAGAACCAGGAGAACATTGTATACATTTAACAGCCACGCTGTATGATGACTGACTTTGATAGACTTAGCAATGCAAGGATCTAAGACAACTCCAAAAGTCTCATGATAGATAATGCTATCCACATCCAGAGAAAGAACTTTGGAGTCTGAATGAAAATAGAAACATATTATTTGCTCTCCTTTTCTTTTGCTGTTCTGTTTCTTCTTTCTCATGGTTCATCTCATTAGTTCTAATTCTTCTTTACATCATGACTAATATAAAAATATGTTTAATATGAATGCATAAGTAGAGCCTGTATCAGATTACATGCTGTCTTGCGAGAGAGGAGAGGGAGGGGGAGAAAATTTAAAACTCAAAAGTTTATGGAAATGAATTTTGAAAACTAAAAATACATTAATTTTAAAAAATTTTTAAAAAGTTCACAGTTGTTTACACATATTATTGCATTTGTTCATCACAGTTCTGTGAAGGAGGTAGTAATTCTCCCCATTTTACAGATAAGTCTGAGAGAGGTTAAATGCTGAGCTGACTGACCGTAAAAGAGATGTAAGACAAATCTGAAGGGATGAAATGGTCTAGTGAAGGTTTTTTAAAAAGGATAGAGGATAGTTTCCCTGCAGCCTCAGAGCCAAGATGGCACCCGTGCAGTCACCATCATCTCCACTCACCTGAGGGAACAACGCAGTCACTGCTGCCACCCAAACCAGTGCCACCCAGAGGAGCATCAGGGACCGCCACAGCCACCAAGCATGATGGACCCCCTTCATTAGCAAGGCTGCCATCCACGGGAACTCCACCGTTCTGGACTACTGTAGGACATCCGTGTCCACCCTCTCCGGGGCAACAGCAGGGATCCTGGGCCTGACCAGCTTCTACAGCTTCATCTTTTATTTCCTAGCATCCACCCTCCTCTCTCTGCTCCTAGCCCTCAAAGCCTGAAGACAATGGAACAAGTATTTCAAATCTAGGTGACCACTCTTTACTGGGGGCCTTGTTGGGGGGCTCTTCACCTCATCCTCTTCTGGACGTTCCTCTATGGCATGGTGCATGTCTATTGAGGGAAAGGAGATCGGCGTGCACAGAAAGACTCTTGCTGGGGTTAACAAGATGTAGTCTGCTAGTTTTCCAAGGGAACTGACTGTGCTGTTAATATTATTAGTAACTTATGTCGGGAGAGAGATCTCTGGTAAGAGTTCACAGATTAAATCAAATGTGAAACACAAAAATAAATAAATAAATAAATAAATAGAAATTAAAAAAAGAAACGGATAGGGGATACTTGGAACATGTTTAAAAACAGCAAGGAAAGAATCAGTGGATAGGGAGAGGTTGAAGATTTGTCAAAGGGGATGATCAAAGATGTAATGTGTGGAGAAGATGGGAGGAGAGATGGGATCAATTTCACAGAGCAGTGTGGGGGGGGTGAAAAGAAGGATTACCTATGTCATTCTGGAGAAAAGGAGAGAATGAGAAAAAATGTAAAGAGGTTTTGAATTTAAGAGAATGGAGAAGAAGGAGCTCACATTGCATGGCCTCAATTTTTTTTCAGTAAAGATGAAAGTTTCTCAACTTAAAGAAGAGAGAAGTAGGGGATAGTGGGCTTGAAGAAAAGGTTTGGAATAGCTTCTGTAGGGAACGAGACAGAAAATCAGTTAGGAATGAATAAAAGGGGACTGACTGCCTTGCTCCAGTGAGAGTGTGGTTGAGATTGGATAACATGAACGTAATGTACTTAGTCAAAATCTTTGTTAGATGTCCTCCAACTTCATTCAGTGCCTAGTGAGGCATAGAGGTGGATGGCAGAGCTAATCCAAAGCTGGCATTCGGCAAGAGAAAAGTAGCAATAAGACAAGGAAGTGAAAAGATTTTAAATATAAAATTGCAATGGCTAAATGGTTAGAAAGGGAAGAAAGTCAGAGCCTTAAGGATAATGGCTTGGGAAAGTACCAAGGAGTAGAACTGGTGATCTCACAGCAAAGATGATGGAGGAAAGGTACAGCACAGGGGAGAGAAAGGTTACAGTCAGATAGGGGAATGTCAATTTCTAAATAGTGAAATAGAATACTTACAGGTAATGTGTGACTAAGTGTGGCTGTCAAATTGATAGTCCTAAAGCACAAAGTGAAGGTCTGACCATTTCATACACTTAATTCAATAAACTCCAGGATTTCCAATAAACTGCCCATCAACTCCAGGATCAAATATAAAATCCTGTTTGTCATTCAAAGTCCTCCATGACCTGCCCCCTGCTCAAGTGTCCAATAATCTCTTAACTGTCAATCTGATGGTCTTTAAAGCCCTCATCTCAAAACCTGCTCTATTTGAAACTTGCTCACCCTCTTCTAGATGCTCCTTGCTGAGTTTTCTCCTACTCTACTTTCTCCTGGTTTGGCTCCTTCCTCTCTTTTTCAGTCTCCTTTGTTGGCTGCTCATCACCCATGATATTATGCCCCCTAATTTCAGGTATTCCCAAGGTTCTATCCTAGGCCCTCTTCTCCCTCTACTCTCTCTTGGCAAACTCATCAACTCTCCTGGGCTTTGGGCTTAACTATATGTCTACGAAGATGACTCACCTCTCTATATCCAGCTCCGGTCTCTCTCCTGAGCTTCAGTCCTTCGTCAACAACTT
Source organism: Vombatus ursinus (assembly GCF_900497805.2). Classification (NCBI taxonomy): domain Eukaryota; kingdom Metazoa; phylum Chordata; class Mammalia; order Diprotodontia; family Vombatidae; genus Vombatus; species Vombatus ursinus. The sequence continues at coordinate 682,466 of NW_020948983.1, read as the reverse complement.
GCCTGATGTCCCAATCTGAAATTCAACCTGTCTGTAACTAAATTAATGATCTTTCACTATACACTACACTCTTCCAAACTTCCCTATTTCTGTTGAAAGCACCACCATCCTTCCTGTCTCTCAGGTTTGTAATCTAATCATTATCCTGAACTCCTCACTCTCGTTCATCGCACATATCCAGTCAACTGTCAAATACTGTTTTTTCTACCTTTACAAATCATAAATCAATACTGTCTTATTAATCAAAACCATCTTTCAAAATCAAAATAGTTATCACCTTAGTTCAATGACCTTATCACCTCTCACCTAGATCATTTCAAAAACCTCTTCATTGGTATCACTGCTTCATCTCTTCCCCCTCTAGGCCAACCTACACATTGCAGCCAAAATAATTTCCATCAAAAGAGAGATTGGACCATGTCACTAATGGCTTCCTATTGCTGCTAGGATCAAATATAAACCCCTCTCTTTAAGCTTTTAAAGTTCCATACAGCCTGTTCCCAACTTATCTTTCAGTTCTCCTTGGACATTATTCCTCCTCTTGCACTTTGAAAAACAAACTGGCCAGGTCTCCTTCACATATAACACTCTGCCCAGCTTTCTTCACTGGCTAAAATTCACAACCTCCTTACCTCTTCCTAAAGAGTCCCTCTTTTCCTTCATGATGCAGCTCAAGCACTACTTTCTGCATGAAAGTCTTTCCTGATTCACTCCCACCCCCACCATAACTGCTGGTACCCTACCTTCTGAATTGCCTTGTATTTAACTATTCTACATATATCATGATTAACTTTATAGTTATGAGTTGCCTTTTACGTACTTGTCTCCCCCAACAGGATATAAATTCACTGTAGGCAAAATTGTTTCATTCTTTGTACTTGTATTCCCACTGCCTAACAAGGTGCCTGGCACATAGTGGACACTTCATACTTGTTTAGTGATGAGAAACTTAGATACAATAAATGATTTTGCCCAGAATTACATGGTTAACAAATGTCAGAACCAGGATTTGAACTGAGGTCTCCTGATTACAAAATCAAGGTTCATTCCACTATACCACCTCTAAAAGTATATGGCAGGTCCTTGTGCCCTGGGAAACTAAAAATTTATCTGCTCAACATGACTTTTGTTCCACTCTTCTCTAACATCTTCTTTTTACTTTACTTCTTTCCCCAAATTCCTTTATTCTTCATGTCTAATTCTTTCTTCTGGAAAACTATGAAAGCACAGAACTCCATCTTAGGGACAAACTGAAATCACAAGAGCCTAGACAGTAAGAAGTTCTAATGAAGTGGAGAGAATTGTGTTCTTTTTCCCCCAGCATTTCATGTAACACTATACAGGAAGACAATCAAATCTTGGTTTCACAAGGTGACAACCTATAATACTGCATCAACAGTGGCATACCTTTCTCCTTCAACATTTCAGAGAACTAAACACATCCAAAAAATATTCTGTCATTATAAGGAAAATGGACTACTTTTAATTTAGAAGATTCTCATTTAAACATTTTCAATAGCTCATGCAAAATTTCTCCCATTCCAAACTCTCAACTAAATCCAAATCACTTAGACAAAAACAAAAAACAAAACAAAACACTGAACCAATTTGATACTTTATATAGTAGCCTTTTATCTGAACACAGAAGAACTATAGTTTTTCTCAATACAGCACTCATTTAAGTCCCATTAACAACAGCCCAGTTACACTGCCATGTCTATCACTACCCTTGAGTTAAATGGTTTATTTCCTTAATGTAACTGGTATCCATTAAATTCAACTATATTCATAACTAAAAGACTACTACAGCTGAAAGGGACCTTAGACAAAAATCATCTCCCAGTCTATCATGAGCAATATTTGCAAAACATCATTTTACTTGTAATTTTAACCACAAAGAGATCAAAGTGAGGACTATGAATGTCACTTATATTAGTCCCATTATCTAATAACAGTTTCACAGAAGTCACCTAAAACTAAAGACTGTCATGCATAAATTTAATATAGTAACCTTTAATATTCAATGAACTAAGATTTGTTAAACATTATTCATACAAATGTATATACACACATATCCCAGATAATTCATTTTTCAAAAGGATAATTTCCTTTCAAAAGAAAACAGAAACCTGGTTTCTTTTTTAAAATTAAGGCTCAGACTTAATTGGGAAAACCTGAATCAACTCAAGAGGTTGTCCCATGAGAATCTGTTTTTTTAACCCTCTCAAGAAATCTTGCTCAGAAAACACACAAACATATTATTGCTTCAGTTTTTTCAACTTTCATATCTCTCGCCACACTTTTAAATTCAAAGAGCAATAAAGCAAGTCAAGCTCTCTTAAAAAGCACCCTTTTTAATGGAACCAAAATTTCCAGGTAAATAGGGCAACAGAAAGATTAGTAATAAGATAAGAGCAAAGACAAGAAATTTATCTTGTCAAGATGTTTTCTTTAAGTGACTGACCAATTAAAGCATCCAATAAATCAGCCTGAAAAAGAATTCAATTTTAATCAATTTATGAAGACTTTCATTATTGTTAAGTTACAGAAATGTTTGCTATTGTTAAATTGAAAAAGAAAATTTCCTTAATTTAGACTTTAAACAATTATAATAACAATTGCATGACTTTAATTAAGGCAGGTGATTTTGTTCCCCCTAAGCTTCCAAAAACAAGTATCCTGATTAGGCAAGGAAAGACTACAAAATACCAATTGTCATTTGGGTTAATTCAACACAAGTAAATGTATTAAGTGCTAGGTAGTACTTCAAGGAATATAAGATAAGGAAGGCACAGTACTTGCCCTCAAAAAGACTGCAATCTAATTGGGACGAGAAAAAAAGACAAATTTTACAACTGGATGGGACATGAGAAGTCATCTAGTCCAATTTCTTCATTTCAGAGAAGAGGAAACTGTGGTCCAAGACGTTAAATGATTTGCCTAAAGTCTGTAAATAATGGAGTTAAGGCTAGAAGCCCAAATAGTACAAGGCAGGATATCATGAGTGAGGCATTCAACAGCAACAAAATACTCCACAATCTTGTAAGTCAAATTAATGACAAGATGTCTGAAAAACACTGGACTCTACAAACATGTACATTTTAAAATTATGTTATATATGCCCTTAAATCTATTTTAATTAAAATATTTTAATATACATTTTCAACTACCCTTATTAGGATAATGGCTGACTATTATACTCTCTATTGAAACAACGCAGTCATCAGAGCATTGAAACTATGTATCTAACTTCTTTAGGTTTAAGTCTGGGCTTAAGTGTCATTTTTACAGGCTCTTTTCTGGATCAGACTGAGTTACAGTGTTGCTCAAGTTGTGGGTTTGCCACAACCACTTAATTTTTTTAAAGTCACTGCTGTAGAACATAATTTAAAAGGCTTTTTACAAGTGCATGAAAAAACTTTGGTTTGGTGCTTTACACTGAAGAGATGATCAAAAAAGGTGCATTTACAAGTGTGTTAACGATTTTTGTTAGATTAACTGATTCTAGATTTACAATGTTATAATAAACATTCCAAATTCAAAATAAAGCAGAGATGAACATTGGAAATTTTAGAAAACATTAAGATACTGTCAATGGATTGTTAACTCAGGGATCAAAATGTTGAAAAAAGTTAATACTTCATTATGCAAATTAATTCATTTAAATGAAACTTCAGGACATATTCAATAAATTACTTTACGGTCTAACTGTGCAACGTGAGTTTCCTAAGTACATACAGTAATGACACTACTTTGGTCTATATTTGACAAGGTGTCCACATCACTTAATCAAAATATGTCAAGGGCACAGCAGGAACAGTACTTTATAATTGACTTTCCCATCAAAATTTAGTTTGGAAGCTCGCTGGCAATAAAATACAGGCTTAGTTATTCCTATAATTCAATGATCCTTAATACACATAGAGCTGCCTCAGATAACCTGTCACCACTCCATATTTCTTCAAATGGAGCCACAAGATTAGTTTTTAAATGCCCCCC
>NW_020948983.1:553095-678457 GCF_900497805.2 Vombatus ursinus | reverse complement strand
TTTTTTTTTTTTTCTTTTTTAAATACACATACAGTACCAGACATACTCTGAAAGACTGGAGGACACAGACAGGAAGACCCAGTGCTAGAGGCTAGAGATGAAAAGACAACTCATAGAAGGATAAACAGAGAAATATGACACAAAGTAGAATGATATTGGTATAGAAAATCCAAAGTTTGTAGAAGAACACTAAAGAAGAGATAGTTTTCTGAAGGAAAAGTTTACATGGAAGAGGTGATACCTCAAGGACAGGCCCTAAAGATAAAGAAGCATTTCAAGGTGGACATATGGAAGGACACATTCCAGATGTGGGGAATAGTCTGTACAAATGCAGAGGGAGATGAGGAGGAAGCTTCACAGTTTGTGATGAGAAATGAAATAGAACTAAAAAGGTAAATTGAAACTAGATTATGAAGGGGCCTCCAGTGCGGGCTGAAAAGTTTTTAAGCAAAAGAGTGATCTGTGTGCAACAGGATTATTTTGACAGCTGAATAAAGGATCTGCGTCCTGCACCTTCCCCCAATCCTTGTCATCAATTTGGAGGACACACACAAATTCTGCAAGTCTCCCACGGAAGGAAAGACACATATGGGTGGCAGGAATACAGAAAAGCAGCATAAAAAAGGGAGAGCTGTGCCCTCAAAGTCAGGAAGCTTGAGTTCTAGAATCAGCTCTCCTACTAATTAATTGTGTGCAGTAAGGGGAGTCACTCACCTTTCTGAATCGGTTTCCTCCTCGGTAAAATAAGAGGCTTTGAACTAGATGACTACTAGAGGTCCTTCCAACTATTAACACTCTACTGACCTTCAGGGAAAGAAAGGCCAGGACACAGGTGTGGGGAATGCTTAGAAATAACCAGGAAATAAAAAGAATAGGGCGAGAATCCTCCATACGGAAAAAGTGCGGCAGTTTGCAAAGTAGGAACGACCTGAAATCAAACTGGATCCCAACAACAGGAAAGGGAATTCCTGTGAAGGAGGAAGGGCCCCAAAGATTGAGGGGTCTCCATGAGGCCGCAGGAGAAAGAAGCTGTCAGCGCCGGGGCCCCCCGGGAGGTGGAGCCTCGGTCCCCGCGTGCATTGTCCCCGGGAGCCATGTTTCTTCCTGCCCGGCTTTCCCAGATGGCGGCCCCGCGGAGAAGGAAGCCCGGCGTTAGGGGAGGGCGGCTGCCCGGAAGGGAGGGCCGCCCCGCGGAAGGAGGGTGCGGGCCCAGGCGAGGCCCGGGCCGGCCGGGGCAGCAGCGCTCCCTCGGCGTGGGACAGTACGAGCGGCTGGGGGAGGGGCGAGGCCTGCGGGCAGGGCCGAGGAAGCGGCGGCCCGCGCTGGGAGACGCGGGCGGGGAGGCCCCAGCAGCAGAGAGAGAAGGACGACGTGGTCGGGCGGCCGCGGGAGCACAGACGCGGTGGTTCACCGGCCTTCAACCGCCCGGGGTCCCGGGAGCCCCAGGGCCCCACCAGGCACGGAGAGGATGCGTGGAGGGCCAGCGTGGATGGGCCTCCCGCCGGGGCCGAAGGCGGCGGCGGCAAGGGCCCCCAACCGCTGGGCTGCCGGAGCGCGGCGGGACATGCCTGCCCACCCCGGGTCAGCCCCTCACCCTGCCCTGGGCTCACTCACCGTTGGCCCGTTTGAGGGCGTTTTCCGGCCTCTGGAAATAGGCCGGCATCTTGGCGGCGGGGTCAGCTCACGCGGCGTTCGGCGGCGGCAAGGAGGTGCTCCTTGTGCCGGACCTGGACGGGGTACGCGTCCGCGACCTCTTCACCGGCTCCGCGGGCGGAGGGTCGGAAGAGGGGGGCGGCGGAGATAAGGGGAGAAGAGTCGGCGAGCAACACGCGCTCCGCCAGCGCCCCAGCCTGCCAGAGACGGAAAGGAATAGCCCACGTGACCCCCGCCGGGCGCCACCGCCTCCCAGGCCCCGGATGTGCCGGCGCGCCCGCAGTGTTCGACGCCTGGCCCCATCCCCGCGCCGCGCCGCACGCTGACGTGATGGCGTCACGCGCCTCTGCTTACGTGGCCGAGGGCCTCGGAGGGCTTCACGTGGGACTGGGAAAGCGTGGGTTGGCTTTTCGGGCTCTACTTTCAGGAGCGCGGGCTTTCATTTTCGTGACACTTTAAAAGCTCGTAGGCCGGCATTCGCAAAGAAACTTGTTTAAACAATCCCAAGTGTTAGATTAAACGGATGGAGGTGGTGCTTCAGCTAAGACTGCAACATATGTGTGCCTGTTTTAAACTACACGTTGCATTATAGTCATTGGTGTTATCTCTTCTAAAAGAATGTGAGGCTCCTTCAGGGCCTTGTCAAGTCTTTTTTATTTTATCTTTGTACGCAGACACCTTCCTGTCACGGTTTGGTTCGCGGTGCACCCGTAGGGGTGGGGTTCTGTTACCCCTAAACTAAAAAATCAAGTACTTTTTTCAATGAGAAGTCACTCTCCAAAGAGTGAATAAGCCCAGTACCCAAGTGTTTGAGATAGAGTGAGGAATGATGGACAGAAAGTAGTTTCATGTACAGTTCTCTCTTGTTCCACATTGTATATAGAAATACTTATTTTATTGGTCATTGTTAAGGTCAGAATAAAAAAAGTTTTTTGTAATTTTTTAAAAATTACAGTTGTTTTTTTTAAACAGCATTAGGCTAAGTGTTGAATGACCATTGTTTCTAACTTGGCTCTGCCCCTTACACTGTTGTGTGTTCTTGGCCTCTGGCTTCCTTACCAACAAGGGAAGGTGATAATGTTGGCACCTGAATGACAAGTGAAATAATGAAATATGAAAAAAATTTTTTAAGTACTTTAATAGAAATCAAAGGTGATATTAGGTGACCTTCACTAAAGTCCTCCTTCAATGTTACTTTGTGGTAGAGATGTGACTGTGGGGCAATGGAAAACAAAGTCTGAAAGATCCTACCAAGCTGGAAAGGCATTGAATTTGGATCCAGGAACAGACTATACTTACGTGATTGGAGGCCTAGTCAGCTCAATTTGAAGAGGCCCATCCCTAGACTCGTGGTAGAGTAATTAGTTTTTCAGTCACAAGAAATCTCCAAGACCATCTACTCATTCACAGAATTTGCAGTTGTTGATTCTACCTCTGCATCTTTTATATCCATCCCCTTCTTTCCATTTACGTAGCTGCCACCCTATCTCCCAGTTGGAAATAACCTCCCAATTGGTCTCCTGCTTCTAGTCTGACCTCTCCATCCTTCATAAAGCTGCTAGGTAATTTTCCTAAAGCACAGGTATGATTGTGTCATTGCTTTCCTCAAGAATCTTCAGTGACTCCCTTCTAGCTTGAGAAGTTACAGAGGTGTAATTCCCTAGCAACCCAAACCAAATTAAAATGGAACTGGGAAATGCTTAACAAAAATAAATAAAAATACAATACAACAGAGATAATAGTTAATTTGTGGTTTTCTAAGTCAGTATGCCTCCAGGGATCCATTTCTATTTGAGTTTGACAGCATTACTCTAGGATAAAAAATTGCTACTGTTTAGTCCAACTTTTCCTGACCCTATTTGGGGTTTTCTTGGCAAAGATGAAATAGTTTGCCATTTCCTTCTTTAGTGGATTAAGGCAAATTAGAGGTTAAGTGACTTGCCCAGAGTCCCAAAGCTAATAAGTTTCCCAGGCCAAATTTGAATTCAGGAAGAGAAATCTTCCTGACTCAAGGCGCAACACTCTATCCACTAAGTGACCCACTTAGCTGCCTAGGATAAAATACAGACTCTTTAATTTCACTTGAAAGACTCTCACTATATGTCTCTAGTTTAATTTCCCAGACCTACTTCACATTACTTCCCATCAAGGACTCTGCTGCATTCCAAGAGTGTGCCTATCGTTTACCCCAACTTAGTGTTTCCTCTCCCACCTCCAAACCTTTTCACTGCTGTCCTCTGTCTGGAATTAATCAATCAGCATTTATTAGGCACCTATATAGAGCAAAGACAGAGCTAAGCACTGGGGATACAAAAACAAAAAGGAATTATTCTGTTTCTTTTTGTGTACCTCTTAAGATCCTTAGCTTCCTTCTGGGTTTGACTGTTACACATTGTCCTACCCAGAAGGCTTTCCTGATCCTCCTAGTTCTTAGTGCTCTCTCTCCTCAAATTCCCTTGTTTGTTATTACTTATCTATTTACATATTGCATCCCAAAGAAGTCTGTAAGGTGCCTATAAGGGTCCATTTTTTAGTTGTTGTCTTTCTGTTCCCAATGAATAGTGTAGTAGTGGCTTTCACATACTTAATAAATGCTAATTGAATTGAATTAAATTTGAATTTCCTGGTAAACACCTAGCATATGCCCTTAGACAGGCATGAGATACTTGATAGATGTTTGTTGCATTGAACAAAATACAAAGTAATTGAAACTTACAAGTGCACAGCAGAGAACAAAAGAAAATTTACAAGGAAGCAAAGAAAAAATGGACAGCTCTCAACACAACACATGTAGTATTTATCATACATGCTTTCTTGAAATGAAAATTTATTGCTATATATTTTGAATCCTCTCTTATGTTCTGCTGTGCACGTGACATGTTTTTGTTTCCCTTTTCTTACTTTGTATTTAAGTTCAATATTTAAGTGTATAATATGTTTCTTTTTCTTTTCTCTATTCTGTATCGAGTTCTGGTGTTTGAGTCTAAAATTTTTTTAAAAATCTAAAAAAAAAAAGAAACTTACAAGAGAAATAAGGTACAGTGAAATCTTACCAATTCAGATTGGGAAATAATATTAATCTCAGCAAACTACGATCTATGTTCAATGAATAATAATAGCTGGCTTTTATAAAGGATTTAAGACAATACTAGAAAGTAGTTGCTATTATTATCCCCATTTTATAGATAAGGAAACTGAGGCAGACAGAGGTTAGATAACTTACCCAGTTTCACCTAGCTTCTATGTTTCTGAGGCAGGATTTGAATTCAAGTTTTCCTGATTCCAGATCTAGTTCTCTATTCATCATGTCACCAGCTGCCACAAATGAGTGTGGTATGCTGGAGTTGGAGAGATAAAAAAAAAAAAATAGCAACCACAGCTCATATATAGTTTACAACGTGTTTTCCTAAAAGCAATTCCTCTGTAAAGTAAGTTGTACAGGTATTAACTCCCTTTTAAGTAGGACACAATTAAGGCTCGGAGAGATTAAATGGGTTGTTAAATGTCATACAGCACATTACAGTCAGGCCTCACCTTTTCACCAACTGTCCAACATGTCTAAAATGCACACCCTTTGCACCTCCACCTCTTAGAATCTCTAGTTTCCTTCAAAGTTCAAATCAAGTACTCTCCCTTATGAAAAAGGCTTCAGTTAGTGTCTGCTCTCTCTCTCAAATTATCTCCTAGGCACTTACTAGTTTACCTGACATATACTTCAGTATGATGTACATTTTTTGAGAAAAGGTACTATTTTCCTTTCTTGTCTTTTTATATTTGTGCTTTGCACATAGCAGACTTAAATGCTTGTTGAATTGCACTGAATGAGTGGAATCTAACAGACACAAAATTGGGGTGGGGGAGGGAGGGGAGAATAGGTATCTGAGTTGGCTGGTTTCAATTGAATTGCAACTCCAAACCGAGTTTTGTTTATTTCAACTATTTCAACAGATTTAAATGAGTCCTAATATAGCAGGAACTACTGGTCTTTCTCTCCTTCGTATGCAGTAATGCTGAGGAAACATGTGGTTTACTCCTCCCCCTCTTACTTCTATGTTTATGGAATCAATCCCAGGTAATTTCATAACCTCAACCAGTTGTCTGAAAGGGAACTGAAAGTGACCTGAGACAATGGGAGAAAAAGTGGGTGCTCTTCTAATCCTCTAGAGTTGTGGGAGTCCTAGAGTTATGGGAGGTTCTCCACCTGAATGCTGGAGAAGAAAACATATCAGACTGTGAGTAATAACTATGATTCGTAATGGAATTGGAGAAAGGCAGCTTCTTGCAAAATGCAAGGGGTAGGGTTTCCTGACCCCAGTGAGAGCACCAAATTTAGAATTAAAACTGTAACTCATCTGTAAAAAGGAGGGATTGGGGGCAGCTAGGTGGCACAGTGGATAGAGCACCGGCCCTGGAGTCAGGAGGACCTGCGTTCAAATCCAGCCTCAGACCAAACACTTGACACTAGCTGTGTGACCCTGGGCAAGTTACTTAACCCCAATTGCCTAAAAAAACAAAACAAAAAAAAAGGAGGGATTGGAATAGATCAGTGGTACCCAAAGTATTTTATTCTAAGACCTCTTTCAACAACAAGGAAATTGTGTTATAGAACCCCCAGGGTCATTTACTATGCTACTTATGATATTCTGCAATTATTTACTGCTTAAGGTGTCACTAAAGAATGTTTAGTATGGTCCTCTTGGACTGTTGTCACAAACCCCTAAAGGGTCTGAAAACCACTAAACAGGAAACCACTGAAATAGATGATTTCTAAGGGTTTCCAGATCAAATTCTTTACTCCTATAATTTCTCCTGAAGATTGCAGTTCTTGCAGCTCAAACCATGACAATATTCTCCTCATGATGCAATATAGCTGTGAATCATGAAACACCACAGTCTCAGAAGAATGAAAATTGTAGGTAAAATGGAAAGATGCTTGGTGGCTGTTGTAAGTAGGGTTCAGTATATGACTAACAACTTGTACATCATAATAGCCTAAAAAGCCTTATCAGTGGCTTGTATGACTGCAAAAGAGGTGGGCTGGTCATATTGTGAGAGTGAGGAAGAATATATGAACAGCTAGGGCACTGTACTATGACCCATGAAAGAGGAAGAAGACTTTCTGTTCTTCAGGCAGAGCCTCTGTGGAGCATTTATGGAAGGTTGGGAACAAGAATCACACACAGTCAGAAGACATGAATGGGTTGAGATCTGCCTGAGTAGAGAGACATTCCTGATGACAGCTGGTGACAGCAAGAATCCATTGAACTATATATGTCTGTTTTTGCTTTTATTTTTTATGATGTCTTTTCTGCCATATATTACAGACTCCACTCCACATAATTCCTAAAACTGAACTCATAATTTGGTATTTGTGAGCACCTCCAACCCTGGGAAAAATAAACGAGAAGAAGTTTAGATAAAAGCATCAAGAAGTAATAAGAGGCTGTAGGAACTGTTTTATAGGACAAGATCAAGAGCAGTGTGCCTGTGATGATTAAGTCAAGATTAAAGAGATGGGCATGATATAAATATTTCATTACATGTAAGAACAATAAAGGAAGGAATATTACTTGTCTAAAAACAGAACAAAAATAAGAAAATAAAATGTAGTCAAAGAAACAATTTCATTTGCTTGAAGCACCACGCTTCTTTAACTCACCTGAAATCCTTGGGGTTCATTTAGTATTTTCTGAAGCCCCTGCAAAGAGATGGAATGCTCATATACTTTTGATAAAATGATGGTTCAACCTCAGATCAGAAAAGGGAGTTGCAACCATACATTTCTGGAGAGGAGGAGGCGGGGAGAGCTGGGACAAGAAGTGAGGGGGAAATGGAGATGCAAGGCCACCTCTCTCAAGCAGACACAAAATCTTAGCAACAAGAAGAGGGGAATGTCAGCAGCAATTGGACTGGGTTTCACAGAATATATGAAGGCATCTCCTCTCCAGTAGATTGCCATAGATTGCTAATTCTATTTTAGTTTTTAGGAGGTTACAACCAAAGATATGCAACCAACTAATACCTGGCAAGCAGAATAAACATGATGACATGCACTGTGGCTTTGGGTGTGGTTTGCAAGTTAAAGCATCAGTTAAAAAGATCTTAAACATTATGATTAGCAGGGAACTCTTTTTTGACAGGGCTATTAGATAGGTGGCTCAGGGAAATACTACAGACCTAGCATCACCTGGATTTCATCAGCACTTACTAGACTTATTCTGCTTAGGGTCAGAGGATAGAGCCAGAAACAATAGGAAGAGGTTATGGAAAGAAAGATCTCAACTCAGTACAGTATGAGGAATTTTCATCCTAGAAAGCAATGCAGCAATATAGGTTAGTGAACTGGCCTTCTGGCCAGGAAAATCTGAATTCGGGTCCTGTTTCTGACACATTCTGGCTGCATGAACCTAAGCAAGGGACTCAGTGTGTCACTATCATAATCAAATGTCTAAGATTCTTTTTTTATTTTTATTTTTGATTTATTTTGATTTATCAACAATCACTTCCATATGCTTTTGAGTTTAAAATTTTTCTCCCCCTTCTTCCCTACCACCCTCCCCAAGACAGCGAGCCATCTGATATAGGCTATACGTATACATTCCTATTAAACATATTTTCACATTAGTAATGTTGTAAGTAAGAATTAGAACCAATAAGAGGAACCACCAGAAAGAGAAAATGAAACTCAACAGAAGAAAAAAAAATCCATATGCATTCAAACTCCATAGTTCTTTCTTTGGATGTGGAGAGCATTTTCCATCACGAGGCCTTTGGAGATGTCTTAGATCCTTGTATTGCTGGGAAGGGTTAAGTTTATCAATTTTAGTCATTGAACAACGTGGCTGTTATTGGGTACAACGTTTTCTTGGTTCTGCTCACTTCACTCAGCAGCAGTCCATACAAGTCTTTCCAGGTTTTTCTGAAGTCAGCCTGTTCATCAATTCTTATAGCACAATAGTATTCCATTACATTCATATGCCACAACTTGTTCAGCCATTCCCCAATTGATGGGCATCCTCTCAATTTCAAATTCTTTGCCACCACAAAAAGAGCTGCTATAAATATTTTTATACATGTGGGTCCTTTTCCCATTTGTATGATCTCTTTGGGATATAGCCCTAGAAGGACTATTGCTGGGTCAAAGGGTATGCACATTTTTATAGCCCTTTGGGCATAGTTCCAAATTGCTCTCCAAAATGGTTGGATCATTTCACAACTCCACCAACAATGCATTAGTGTTCCAATTTTCCCACATCTTCTCCAACATTTATCATTTTCTTGTTTTGTCATCTTGGCCAATCTGATAGGTGTGATGTGGTACCTCAGAGTTGTTTTGATTTTTATTTCTCTAATCAATAGTGATTTAGAGCATTTTTTCATATGACTATAGATGACTTTAATTTCTTCATCTGAGAAGTGCCTGTTTATATCCTTTGCAAAAGTCTAAGACTCTTAACTTGCAGAGAAGATGCCAAATTGTATTGGTAGATTGTATGAAGAATAGAGCAGAAGGTGTACTTTAGGGATGAGTTAGAAATAAATTTGTTCAAGTGGGATAGAGGCTAGGTCTTAGGAGACCTTGCGTGCTAGCTAGGTGTAGAAATGTAGTCTTTAAACTGGAGAAATTAGGCAGCCATTGAAGATTGTAAGTAAAAGAATGATGCAATGGTATTCAAGAATAATCTGGTAACGGGATCTAAGATGTTTTAGAGATGGGGAGAAACTTGAATAAGGGAACTTTCTAGGTGGCCATTGCAGGAATCCTGTAATGTTGTGATAGGGATATGAATTAAAGTAGTGGAAGTAGAAAAAAAGAGGAAGGATAGATATGAAGGATATTTCAAAGGAAAAATCAACAGAAGTTTGTAATTTCCTCAACTTGGGGGACGAAAGAGCAGAATATAGTGATAGACTTGGAATCAGGAAGACCTGGGTTGAAAACTATTCCTAACATTTATTAGCTGTGTCAATCAGTCAATAAACATTTATTAAGCACCTACTATGTGCCAGGCATACATAGAAAGGCAAAAGACAATTCCTGATCTCAAGGAGCTAACTATCTGATAGGAAAGACAACATGAAAACGACTACGTACAAAAAAGCTATGTACAGGACAAATAGGAAATAATCAATTAAGGGAAGGCACTAGCATTTTGGGGAACTGGGAAAGATTTCCTATTAGAAGGGGGGATTCTCTCTGAGCCTCAGTTCCCTCATTAGAAAAATTGAGATAATACCTTACCTCACAGGATATTGTGAGTAAAATGAGATATGTGTTTTACAAAACTTAAAGGTTTATATAAAAGCCAGAAATCATGAATTGAAATGACTTTAAGGTTTACGAAAGTAGGAGTCTCTCTCTGAAGAGAGAGAGATTAAGAAGAACAAGTTTGTGAGGAAGATAATGAGTCCACTTTTGGATACAATGAGCATGAGATGATATTTGGTATGTTCTCTGTATCTCTTATGGGCACTCAAAAGGGAACTGTTGATATAACAACATTGCCCAAATAATTAAAGCTATTAACTTTAATACGTATAAGCCTGGCAACTTTTTGACATATCAGATAAGAAAACTATTTGCTGCTTATTATCACTGCATTTAGCACCCAAGGGCATAACTACTACAAGTCATATGTGTGCTCTAAGCAAGGTTTGAAATTTATTCTCTCTTGAGTTTAAAAATTATGTTCCTGTGTCTTACTATCTGCTAGAGGCACTTCATATAGTATTTCTGACTTGACAACACAAAATATTTATGAAGCATGAAAAACATTTTCTGGAATTAAAATATATATATTTATTTTTTAAAAATCATTTTAAAATGTATCTTTTGGCAACTTGCCCACCCCTTACTCTCTGCTGTACCCAAAGGTATGATACCAAGGAACTGGTAGATACTATAGAACATATTACTCCAGGTTATAAAGGTATATTCTCTACATTTTCAGAGAAGGCTAACGTGAGAATTGTTTTTGCCAGACTATGGAGATACATACCAAGGGATTTGTTTTAGAAGGTTGCTTGTTTTACTTTGCTTGTGCCTGCTATTTGAAAAAAATAAAGCAGAGCAAGAAAGGGAACAAAATTAAGAATATTGGCCTTGAACCAGATGAGCAAGGTTTGAGTTGTGACTCTACCTCTTGATAGCTGGATGACCTTAAACAACTCACTCCATCTCTGCAGGCTTCAACTTCTGCATCTGAAAAGTGGGAGTAATACTTTAATACTTTTAATAACCTGTACTATAGGTCATAAACTTTTCTATTCTATCTCCAGTACTCAGTTACCTAAGATCTGGGAAAAAATAAACAGAACGAGCAAAAAGAAATAGATGAACCCCATTGCACATGACTCCAACTACATAGTATATAGTCAACCTAAAATTTGACATATAACATCCAGAAACCAGAGCCAAAAGTAGCCAAATCTTGTGACCAGTCAGTCATAAGGAATGACCTACTTGACCCAGTACAGTAGAGAATTGATCCAGCAGCAAAGACACTGTGTCCTGCTTATGGGGGGGAGGGCAGGTAGTAATGGAACCTTACTCTCAGTGGGAATGTGTTAAAGACGGAACAACATATATATCTACAAGGGCATAAAGGTCTTCTAAATTCAGAAAGAAATAAGAGGGCAAGGTGATAGGGTTGGGAGAAGAAGATAAGAGAGGGACTCTTAGAGGGGTGGGTAGGTTAAGGAATAGGAAGGCAAGGTAGCCAGTAGAAGTAAAGTAGAGAGGTGAGGAGGGATAGAGTAAATAGGTGAGAAGGTGAGGAAAAATAGGAAGGAGGAAAATATAAAACAAATAATTGTAGCTTAGAATGTGAATGGGATGAATTTACTCATAAGACAGAAATGGATAGCAGATTAAAAATTTGAATTCAACAAATATGTTGCTTTCTGGAAATGCTATAAAAATGAGAAATACATGCAAAGATAAAGGGCAGGAGTAGCATTTAGTATGTAAAAAAAGCAGGGATAGTAATCATGGTCTCAGATAAAGTTAAAATAGATTTAATCAAAAGTGAAAAATAGAGAAACTTAGCAATGTTATTCAACATCGTTTTAGACCATTTAAAATACCTACATAATAAAAATGCCAGAGTGTATACCTGCCAAAACAGACACAGGAACTATATGAACCTAAACATAAAACACTTTTTATACAAATAAAATTAGATCTAAATAACTGAAACAGTATTTATTGCTCATGGGTAGGTAAAGCCAATATAATTTTTAAAATGGCAATTTAACCTAACTAATCTATTTATTCAATGTCATCCCAATGAAATTACTAAAAAATTAGTTTACTGAGTTAGAAAAAATAATAAAAAAGTTCATTTGGAAGAACAAAAGGTCAGGAACTTCAAAGAAACCAGGGGAAAAAAGATATAAAGGAAATGGATTCAGCAGTATCAGACCTTAAACTATATTATGAGGTGAGAGCATTGTTGAAGTGTAAAAAGAATAATTTTGATTATTTTAAGTTAAAATTTTCTTGCATAAATAAAACTTATGCAGCCAAGAATAGAAGGAATGCAGAAAATTAAGGGGAAAAAACCTTCATAGACAGTCTCTCAAAAAAGATGTGATTGGGTTGGAATATTGCTGTGGTATAGGAAATGATGAGTAGGTTGATTAAGAAAAACATGGTAAGACTTGGATTTATGAAGAAAGATGCTATGTACCTTCAGAGAAATGGATGACAGGTAAAAATAAGCATAGTATGGTCTTACATATATGTATATGAGTGTGTATATGTATACATGTATATATGTGTATATCTATAGATATCTATGTGTGTGTGTGTGTGTGTGTGTGTGTATATATATATATATATATATATATATATATCTCCACACTTAATTGTAGCCTTCTTTAGGGTGGTGGGAGGAGGAAGGGGGAAAAATAAAGTAAAAAGTGCTTAGCAGAGAACAAAAGAAAACAAAGAAGGAAGCAAAGAAAAGTTGAGCAGCTGTGAAAACAAAGTGTAGTTTTATTACATAGGTTTTCTTGAAATGAAAATTTATTGTTTTATATATATATATATATACACAGCAATATTTTTTACCTTTTCTTTTCTCATTTTGTATTTAAGTTTAAAATAAAAAAACAACAAAAAGTCAATTGATGTGTATGCCTGCACGCATGTGTGTGTGTGTGTGTGTGTGTGTGTGTGTGTGTGTGTGTGTGTGGAGTCTTTATCCTGGATATAAACGTATACTCTTTGTTAAGAGTAGTTACTAGAAGTTACTCTTTCTGGTTATTGCCCTTAATTTATTTACCCAGTAAAAGGCCCTTTCTCCATTTTGTCCTGAACAATCCCATTTCAATGCTTGCTATATAAAAGACCATTGCAAATAGTGAATAGTGAGTAAACACAAAAACAGACAGCAAACAGAAATCAGACAAGTTCCACAGACTAGAATATAGCAGAAAATACTTAAGGGTGGATGAGCTCTTTAGATGCAAAATGAGATTTCGTTCAACCAGTAGAGAAGCCTTGATCTTACCTAAGAGAAAACTTCCCAGGGGCTTTAGAGAGGCAACCTGGAAATCAAGGACATGTTGAAGTACCTGCTCTTCTACATGTCTGCTGCTTCTCAAAGACTTTTTGCTCTTTTGTTCCCCAAAGAGAGTCTGAAACCATCTGTTCTCTCCATTGAAGAAGGAATCAAGAATGTCTCTCCTCTCCAAAACTCTCTATAAGCCTCATGTAGGCACACAGTTTCCTGTCGTCATTGTCTCCACCAATTTGAGACCACAATCCAAGATAATTCCAAAAGACTCATGATGAAAAATGCTGTCCACCTCCAGAGAGAGAACTGATGAACTCTGAGTATGGATTGAAGCCTGAAAAGAGAGAGAGAGATTAAGGTTTTAGTCTTTACCTTGCCACTGGATCAGACAAGGGAATAAGCAGTTATATAGCACCTACATTGTGCCAAGCACTGTGCTAAGCACCTTTTACAAATATTATTTCAGCTAATATTATTTCATAGCTAGCTGCTATGATGGTGGCTAATAACTCTCTAAGCCCCAATTTTCTCACCTGTAAAGTAAGGGATCTATGCTACATGATTTCTAAGGCTCTTTTCCAGCTCTATAATCAATGATGTCCAAAGGTAGTTGGAGATTGGAGAGCATTTGGACTGTGTGCCAAGTTAAGTCAGAGGCTTACTCATACATTATCTCTCCTTGACCACAGAGGTGTTTATACAAGACTAATTCTATATGAAGACAAAGAAGTCTGTAATCTGCTATGGAGGGAATATCACTGAGAAAGATAACAGATCCTTTAAACATCTATAAGTACTATTCAGGAAGGGTATATGGGGTGTTCAGGGAGGACTAGCACCCCTGATCTGGGGATTTGCCAAACCCTTTTCAGTAAAAGCTGCTCATTTACCTTTGGTATCCATCTGTCACTCAACTCTTACCTTTGGCTCCAAGCAGTAGCATGAGGCAGTGGCCACACTCTGGTAAAACCATTTCAGTAGATGGGCTAAACCAGGTTGAGGGTAACCAAAAGACCTCAAACCAGCTGATGAGTTAGGCCGATGTCTATCCCAAGCATGTAAAGACTTCCTTGGAGGGAATGGGTGGATGAGAACAATTTGTTCCAATGGCTATGAAGAGAGCTGAAGCAGGTGCCATGGAGCAATTAGAGCTCAGTCAGGTATTAAAGATGCCAAAGTAGTCTATTGCATCCTGGGCCATCACCAGTCCTCTTGACTTTTGTCCTGCCACTGGACTTCAGTGACTCAGGAAGAGAGGGTGAGGGCAATGACATTGTGCAATTCTGCCTCACTTAAATCCTTAAATCCTCACTTAAATCACACACAAGTCAAGACATCCTCTGTGATGTCATTGGTCCCTCAGGAACAGGGAACAAGCCTTACTACAGACTGAATCTTCAACCTGACACCTTTATTTTGATTTGTTGCCAGCTAATGTGCTTTAAGGCAGGTAGGGTAGAGGAAGGGGCTAGAAGAAAGAATTCAAACCAAAAAGATTTATCATACTCTTAAATATTTTATTTTTAAAACCTGGCCAGGGTACAAACACCAATGGTGGACATTTTAGTTTTCCCTGGGATCCAATATTCTAATACTTAAAATCGAAGTCCTACTCAGTCCCCAATTTGTGCCTTCCATTTGTAGCAACTCAAGAAGGGAGCAGGATGACCCTTTACAAATTTCAGCACACTCATTTGCAGTATTTATTTGAGAGAATAGCCAGAAGATCTAATAACAACGGTGACAACAATAATGATAATTACAGAAGGGTTATCCTTAAGGAGCCTTATACTTAGCAATTAATGTATATTATGCAGGTGAACAGCAGAAGCCACATAGCATATTCTTGACGGCTGCAAATTTTAGCACCTATCAAATGCCTAGCAAGATGTGACTTAGTGGCTAGAATTATACATCAAAACTTTGTTGCTTTTTTTCCCACAGATTGACAGATAAATCCTCATGTTTCAGATGCAGGTTTCATAATGTCCCAGAGAATGCAACCAGTAACAGGACAGAAACTGGACCATTATCACAGACTTCAGAACTATTGTCCACAATTACCTAGCCAAAAAATAGATTCATTAAAAATTTAAGAGAAACATTTTTAATAAATGTCACCATCCCAAGTACCCCCAATCTCTAAGCTACATGGGACAAATATATAGAGATCCAAATTACATAGGAACTGACTGAGGCCCACGCATCCTGGTTGAATTGTTTCCTACTGGACTTTGTACTGAGGATGCTCACAGAGCACCCATAGAAGATGAGCTTATATGCTAATACTTTCATTCAGCTACAAAAACTAGTTGTTATCCTCCTGTGCAATAGTCCTTAGAATACTGAATACGAAGGAATAAAAGCAGGATAAAGGCTTATCCCAGGAAAGTTTCTATCATAACTTCATTGGAAAAAATTAGAACAAGGTAACACTGTGACTACTGCTATGATTTCTATGATGACAGCAATTACTACTACTGCTAAAGCAGGTAGGTACAGTGAATGAAGTGGTAGCCTCCAACCCAGGACGATCTGGGTTTATTGTCTAGGGATCTCCTCTGGCAACTTTGTAACTCTCAATACTATAAGTTGCAGAGAAGGTACATCGACAAAGAAAGTTAGTCACTTGGAACTCCCTACATAATGAAATCATTGATCTGGTTAATAATTATAAGAAGAGCAACAACAGAAATTACAGAGGGGAAGGGAACAAACAATTTATTTATTTTATGTTTAATTTGATGTTTTTTTCCCTAATTACATGTAAAAACAATTTTTAACATTTGTTTTTAAAAAATTTTTGAGTTCCAAATTTTCTCCCTCCCCACCCTTCCCATTGAGAAAGCAAGTAATTTGATACAGGTTATACATATACAGTCATACAAAATATATTTTCATGTTAGTCATGTTGTGAAAGAAAACACACACAATAAACAAGAAAAAAATAAAGGAAAAGTATGCGTCAATCTTCATTCAAATTCCATCAGTTCTTTCTCTGAAGGTATATAGTTTTTTTCATCACAAGTCCCTCAGAGTTGTCTTGGATCATTGTATTGCTGAGAATAGCTAAGTCATTCACAGCTGATCATCATACAACATTGCTGTTACTTGTACACTGTTCTCCTGGTTCTGCTTACTTCATATCAGTTCATATAAGTCTTTCCAGGTTTCTCTGAGAGCATTCTGTTCATCATGTTGTACAGCACAATAGTATTCCATCACAATCATATACAACAACTTGTTTAGCCATTCCCTAATTGATGGACATCCCCTCAATCTCCAACTCTTTACTGCCACTAAAAGAGCTACTAGAAACATTGTTGTACATATAGGTTCTTTTTCTTTTTGTTTTTTACCTCTTTGGGATACAGACCTAGTAGTAGTATTGCTTGGTCAAAGGGTATGAATGGTTATATAGCTACTGGGCATAGGCTATATGGGATACGGCATAGGGGAATAAGCATTTATTAAGTACCTACTATGTGCCAGGCACTGTGCTAAGTGAGTGCTTTTCACAAATATTCTCTTGTCTGATCCTGACTACCATCCTCCAAGGTAGGTGCTACTATTATCCCCATTTTATGGTTGAGGAAACTGAGGCAGACAGAAGACAAGTGACTTGCCCAAGGTCACACAGCTGGTAAGTGTCTGAGGCTGGACTCAAACTCAGGTCTTTATGACTCCAGGCCCTGTGCTGTCTCCATAGCGACACCTAGCTGCTCCACTGAGTGACCTAGAAGGAATCTGGACTTGGGGATTATACAAGGGACTAGCAGAAACTGCAACACATCACTACTGGCTACAGAAATTTAGCACCAATTGAATACCTAGTACGACATGAACTAGAATTGTGTGGCTAGAATCATACATTAGAATGTTGTTACCTTTTATACAAGAGACAGGATAAATCTTGCAACATAAGTATTGACCTCAAAATATCACAGAAAACTCAACCAATAAATTGTACTCCAACTAGACCATTATTACAGATCAATTCAAGTCTACATTGTCCTCCGCCATTGACTCTCTTGTCCTCTTTGGCCTACTCTGATGATGTAGCAGGGCCATTCTCCCACATGAAGCATGCTCAGAGTTGCCACTCCTGGTTCCCAGGACCACATGGAGTTTTGAGGATAGTTTGTGGTTATGAAGTGGTCCAGCTCAGAAAGGACTTTGCATTTCAATTTGAAGTAGTAAACCCTGAGAAATCCTTTGATTGTTTTCCCAACCTAGGGACAACAGATGGGTTTGGCTATCACCCTCTTGAGTGGCTAATAGTCCCTGTGCTTTTACTCTCTTGTACAGAGAGTGCCCTTTCTCCTCCCTCACCCCAGACCCACAAGGAGCTCAGACTCTACTAGATAAGGTTGGACCTGGGAATGACAGTGCTTCCTTTCTTTGTGATTCCTTTCCTGAGTAAGTAACTGAACACAGTTCTCAGGGTGAGGAATCCAGTCTGTCAGGTGACCTTGGGAGTCTGAGATTGGTTTGGAAGTCCTGGGTCCAATGAAAGGAAGAGTGGTATGGTGGCAGGGAAAACTTCTTCACTGGAGAAGAGGACCACTAACAACGGGTGTGGCTCAAGCCATTATGTACCAGAAGTGGTTTGGAC
Organism: Vombatus ursinus; assembly: GCF_900497805.2. Classification (NCBI taxonomy): domain Eukaryota; kingdom Metazoa; phylum Chordata; class Mammalia; order Diprotodontia; family Vombatidae; genus Vombatus; species Vombatus ursinus. Next base: position 660,667 of record NW_020948983.1, on the reverse strand, counting down.
AGTGAAATGTAATTAATTGGCCTTATGTTCTGATGAAGTTTAATTATCAGCCTCTCAGTGGAGTGTAGTTAAGTTTTTCAGTACTGGTTTGCTTGTTCTGTCAAATGCATGCTTCTGAGTGTCTTACGTTTAGCATTAGTTTTATGTGTAAGAATAAATTTCCTGTTTAGATCCAAATAGAATCTTGAGTATCTTTTTTTTTTTAATTCTTTCTTTTTTGGTGGATGCCTCAGTCTGTGAACAATAAATAAAACCATCCCCTTCCAAGGTATTGGGTTGGGGTTTACTGAGTTAAGCACAACCTGTCTCATTAGAAGCAAGCTTTCTTAGAAGTGAACTTCTTAAGAACAGAGTTCTAGGTGCAGAACAGAGTGGGAACAGTACTTTCTGCACAGTGGCAGTCGAGTAGTGAATTTTCCAAGCCTGTTTACATCTTCATTTACTCTCCTTTACTCTGGGTCTTTAAGGAAGAGAGGGCCTTCTCCTAGCCTAGGACTTTATTTCTGCAGTAAATATAATCCTCTCCCATCTCCTCTTCTAGGAGTGATTATCTTATCTGCAGTCTCTCCCTAGGTAGAGGTTGGCCTCTAGTCAGCAACTCTCAGGGTGGCAATTAGAAGCTCAGTGCCTTTATTCCTTTTTACAATTGCACTCCTTTCCCTCCCACAGGAGGGACCAGTAGCCCTCTTAATCAAAAGTCTTCCAGGCCTCTCCATTGATTATAGGAAGAGGGGGAGGGGGAACCCCAGGAGGGTAAGTGGAGTAAAGAGAGGCAGTCAAGTCAGAAAACATTTATTAAGTGCTTAAAAGGTATCAGATACTCAGATAAACCCTGGAGATACAAATAAAGACAAAAAACAAACCAAACCCAGTCCCAGCTCTCAGGCTCTCTCCTCTAAAGGAAGAGACAACTTTGGGCACCTCTGCCTCACTCATACCCAATTCATGCACAAATCAAGAAATCACCCTCATGATGTCATTGGTCCTCTTCAAGAAAAACAGATGAACCACCACCATCACCACCACCACCACTAAGGGTTTGGCATGAAGTCTCAACATAGAAAGAAGGACTTTCAGAGCAGGTGTTGTGAGTTAAACCTTGTCACACATATTTCTTACATGTGTGCCTCCCTACAATTACGGTCTAAGTTTAAGTTACTCCTTCCATGGATGCTGTGAGTATTTGTGGCAAGGAGTGAACCAGGTTTTTAGGAGAATACTTTATATTAACTGTCTTTACCATGTCATCTGAGAATAGTATTAACTGCCTTCTGGGGATCTAACATGTCAATTCAAGCAGAAATTGGGGAATGCTGCTATTTCTTCTTTTTCTTCTCCTTTTCCTTCTTCTTCCTCTTTGTTTCTTTTTTTTCCCAAAAAACTGGGACAATTTACTTTTTGTTCTGACCAATTTTCATTTTTGCTTTCTGAAATATAGCTCTGGAAAGACAGACTTTTAAAAAGCCCATTGTGTTTTGCCTTTAAACCTAAATCACTCTGGCTTTCATTGAATGGGCAAGAATAGCCCTAACCTAAGCCTCAGTGGCTCATTGTTTAGTTTTTGACGTGTAAGTAGCAATTGTTTTCTGTTCTGACTGAAACTCTTGAGAGTCTTTCCCCTCGGATTGATATCTTTGTGATGGTAAATTGAGCCATCTTTTTGTCTCAACCCTTACCTAGCCCTTAGTCATTGAATAGGTGTGGCCTCAGACAAACTGAGACCTGGGAAAGACTTTATTTTGGATTGGCCAAGTTCACCCACTGTGTCCTGGGTTTTGTTTTTTTTTTTTTTTATTAGAGAAGTTATCCTCCACATTAGTGGAGGAAAAAAGGGCTTTTTAGAAAAAGCCTTTTTATTAGAGAAGTTATCCCCTGGGGAAGAAAGGGCTTTTAAAGAAGTAAAATGATTGTTTCTCTTTTAAAAATCTTCCTGTGTACTTTATTAAAGAGTCTAGAAAAGCAGAATTTCATGAATTCTGTTTTTTAGTAGTACCTTCCTTGAAAAAAAAACAGGGAGAAAGACTTTATCAAAGTGTGTCTATCTTAAAAAACATGCAAAGTGCACTTTAAATGGGTGAACCCAATTGGCAAATTAGGCTAAAGGAATTTGATATTGTTACTAAACTATACTTTTTTGTTGATAAAATTTCAAATACATTATTACAACTACTAAACAGAATAATTAATTTTAGGTAAACAATAGGACCCTAGCCACCAGACTGTCATAAATTGTAAATCTAATAGAGGAGACTGATAATATCCCAACTTCTAAATCTCCTAATGACATAATAAGGTAGACAGTTAAAAAAAATAACTTCCTGTTGTAAGAGAAAAAGCAGAGAACCTTTAAGATACCAATTTCTATGACATTCCTGTGCCAGAGTTAGGCCTTGGCCATGAAACAGGTGGGTGAACATGTTTCCGGCATAAAAAAGGTTATCTTTGAGATGAAGATAGATGACTTTTTCTCCAAGGTCATCAATGAAGAAGTAGGAGGGACTTTAAACTTTGGAGTTGTGCTCAGTAAATTACATTTGAGTTTACTTGACTCTCACTTAAAAAAAAAAACCCAAAGGGGCAGCTAAGTGGCGCAGTGGATAGAGCTCAGGTCTTGGAGTCAGGAGGACCTGAGTCCAAATCTGGCCTCATATACTTGATACTTACTAGCTGTGTGACCCTGGGCAAGTCACTTATCCCAAATTACCTCATCAGAAAAAAAAAAACTAACCCAAAACCATAAACCTTAAAGAAACGGGAATGAACTGTGTATTTATAATCCCTAAGGAACAAAAAAAGGGTGACTGTATTATAATTAATTGATTTTGTATAATGAAAACCTGTGCTAAAGTACACAGGACAAAGATTAAATCTGTAGGCAATCTTGGATATGATTGAAAAATAAAGACTAGAATAATTAAGCAAGTAGAAGAAAGTAAAAGAAGTATTGGATAAGGTAACAAGACACATCCAGTTTTGAAGAGTTTTTATAAAATGAAAGAAAAGATGACAGTTTAAGCAAATAGGGATGAGAGAAGAATGCGTAGAGAGTTTAAAAAAAGTTGTAGTCTATATTGACACAGTGTGTATGCAGGGCTTGAAAGAAAAGGGGTTCAAGTTTTGAAAAAGGAGATTTGAGGAATGGTTTTGATCCTACTAAGAAAAAGAAAAAAAAAGGATTTGGGGAATTTTTTGAGAAATGACTTGAGGTACACTGGTAAGGTTTAGTTAGAAAAATAAAAGGAATTGATTTGGCTCTTTGGGTGATTCAAAGAAATAAAGAAGCAGTTATGTGGGCTTAGGGGCATTACCACGAATTTTGTTTAATAGGAGTCAAATAAAAACAATGGACATTTGTGAAAAATTAGGTTTAGTTATTGCCACTAGTAACAATAAAGAAAAAACTGATTTGGTTGAAAATTTTGTTTTGAAGCTACATGGTATTATATTAGAGAACATAATCAGTCTTTTTATCTGTAAAGAAGGTAATAAATAATAATATCCACCTCCCAGAGTTGTTGGAGAAATTAAGTGATTCTAACGTGCTTAGCATTAATGAACAATGTGTGTTTACTATTATTATTGGATTTTAGAGTAAATAACATTTTCATGTTGTCAAAGATAATAACATGAATAATTATCTAAGAAGTTAAGATTTTATCTAACTGAATATTCTTTAGATTTCTAGTTTTTCTGGTATTGTGGAATTTGGAAGAATGAGACATATGACTAGAAATGTGAATTCTTTTTTAATTAGGAGAATATGCTTTTTATGTGAAACTCATCCAAAATATTGCAAAATGCCGTCATAAAGGCCACTTCCCTATTGAGTTCTTAAAGTGAATGTAATATCTTTGAAAAAAAAATTTGTAATAATGAAGTACCTTTTGTCTTAAATTCTTATGATTTAATAAGAGGTTTGAGGACCACTCCCCAACCAGAGTTGTGGTCTAAATTTGTAACTGTGCTTGGTAAAGTTACTTTTAAATGGACTAAGTTGATGTCATTTGGCTAAAGTAAGTTTAGTATCTTATGAATTGGACTGCTAAAAGATGGCAAGATTTTTTTTTTAAACTATAAGTATTCAATGGGTTATATTTTCCTCTAACCTAGTCTCCCAAAGGGAAAGACTTCAGTCTTAGTACTTATAATTGCTCTATAATGCAAATTAGCAAGTGGTTCAAGTAATAACTGAGAAGTCAAAAACTAAGCATTCTAAAGTACTACAGAAAACAGGCCTCTGAAATTCTTTAAAGTAATCTTTAAGAACTAGAAAAACAGCTTGGCATGTGGTAAGCTCTATGTAAATGAACTATTGTTAATTTTTAATCAACTGTAATTGCTCCACATTGAATAACTTTTTACTGAGTTTTAGATGTCATCGGATGTGATTAATAAAATACCAAAGGAGATAGGATGGATGATTTTCTCTGTAATATAATTTTAAAAATGCATTCTATTGAATTGTTTTTTTCCTGTATTATAATATTTTTTTTAAACTGTTAAGGCAGGTTACTTCACCTTTTGATCTGAAAGCTGTTAGATCATAAATGTATTTGTTATAGAATGTGACAAACATGTTTGAAAACTGTTCATATTTAATGATATAATTTTTGTTTTAAATTAAGAAAATAATAATAATAAAAAATGACTTACTGTTGGGGAAAAAAAGCATAGCAAAGTCCTCTTGGGAGATCTTGAACTAAGCTATGAGATTTTACCAGCCCTGCTGACAGTGTATTGTGATATGCAGAAGTTCTGCAGTTTAAGGAATGTTAACCAAAAAAAGTATCACAAGATCATGAGATATGCCTTGTAACTGGATGTATTACAAGACAAATGAATATGCATGTGGAACTCCTATACAGGTACAATGAGCTCACAATCCAAACAGAAGCTTGCATATTTATGAAAGTGCAAAAGGGGAGAAAAGTAGACAGCAACCCCTTTGCAAATGGGAGTGGCATGAGAGGAGGGAAAAAGCAGTAGGGGTGGAGAAAGGATTAATCCCCTCCTGAAGGGGAGGAGAAAGACAGAAGAAAGGGAAGAGGAACATAAGAAAGTAGGATGGCAAAAGCAGCATTCTTTTCCCTTGGTAACTGCTAGACTATGAAGACAGAATGGTCTGCTTATCTACAAGGGTCCCAGTTGCACAGTTTTTCAGTCTGGTGCAGACTCACTGGCACCTGTCTTGATTCCCAAGGACACACAGGGAGTCCAACTTGGGGTGCAAACAACAAATGATGTCAGCTGGTGGTGGGGAGTGATCTTTGTCTTTTACACATTCAAGGACTCCTACATACTCTAGATCCAATGTGTCTGGAAAATATGTCAACTCAAGAAGACAAGTTCAGGGGGTGCCTTAATATTCCCCCCATTAGTCAAAGGTGAACCCTGCATATGCTGATGACCACAGAGTGTACTTGGTAAAACATTACTGTGGATACTACCTGGGAAGGGTATCTGAAAGCTAAGGGAAAGAAATACTTCCTAAGGATAAAGGTCAACAGACAGAAAGCTAACAAGAGATCTTTGGGCAATTTACATCTCGGAGGTGATACAGGATAATTTCAAACACGAAGTAAGATCAGAAGCATTAACCAAGTACAGGAACTAGTCAGAACTATTAACCAAGCACAGGAACTATGACATCTCTCAGCCAAAGGACAAAAATTTACGAGCTAAACTTTAAATAATAAGTGAGTTACATATAAGATCATTTATAAAATCATGTAATAATTAGTATGTAGTAAAGGTACATTTTTGAACTAACTATTCTTTGTGTATGACGTAGTGTTCACTGTATTCATGTAAAACTCCAGAATGCAGTATTTGTGCTCCTTGTCCAACTTATCCAACATTCAACCAGCTTACCTCTCCATCATTTCCTGTGATGGTTGCTCCCTTCAACTTACTTGATGGGTTACAGCTTGTTCTAGAATTTATAACTCTTATTGGCAAGCTGTATTCTGAAGCCCACCTAAAGTGGCCAGATGTACTTCCCCTTCCTTTATTTTATCTACAGAGCAGACCAAGGGGGAGTTTTAAAACCTATCATGTATTTATTTAAATATACTTTAAAACATATATGCAGGTGGTGAATTGTGCCTCCAACAACTATAACAAATATATGAAAACTTTATCTATTAATGAGTACTGTAGGAATGTGGACCAACACTTTTAATGATTATTGATACATGAAACAATAATTATATCATCCCTAACATATGATTAATGAAGTTTTGCTATTTAAGGCAGAATCTTGTGGGACTTTAATTTGATATATTTCTAAGTTTTGATTTCAGGTGTGTCTGACCTCTCATTCCAAAAAAATGTCAGCACTCTATGGGAGTGGCTTCTGTGAACTCATACCAGTGGATATCTGTCCCTGGGGAATAGTGTATATGTAGGGGTGACCTTAGGAAGACAAATGTAAGGACCCTCTTGACTCAATTTCCCATAAGACCTGCTTAATTCTGAACCTGGCTATGACATTCTGTCATTCAGTTGGCTGCCTATGACTCATACCTAATATCAAATGGGACTAACGAACACTATGAATGCTGCTATATCCCTTCCTTTTTCCTCTCCTAGCAAATTTCATTGATAAGGGCAAGTGTACAATGATGACTCATTTTTTCATTGCGATAAACATAAGAGATAAACCCTATTGATGACTTTTGATGGAATAATATGTGCTAGTATAGTACTACTATAGAAAAGAATCATTTTAAATTGTCCTTTGAATTACAAATAATAGAGACCATGAAGCCTTACAATTGATGAGGTATTTAGTTTAGAGGAGATAAATATAATAACAGCCTTTCATTGTATTAATATAATAATATCCTTAGTATGGTGGTGGGGGGGGAAATTGGTGGGAGATGTGAAACATGGTTTTCAAGATTAGATTAAGAATTTTACATATAAAATTACATTGATAATTGTGAAAAGGGTGAAAGTATTTTCTTCTTTGAAGCATCTATCTGATTATTTATTTTAAGAGAAAGAAAGATTCATCTTCCAATTCAGACCTTCATGAGAGATTGAAATTCTCTGACATTTCAGGTGAATTATGTATTCTTAATTTGATGTTCTTATATGTCTATTAATGAAATCAGAACCATAAGGCTTGAGCTAGAAAGTTGTATCAAACTATATTGAGTTTGTATTAAATCTTTCTACGTGCTCTTGGAATCAGAGAAGAGGATCTGGAAGGAAGAAGTCCCTTCAGAACTGTTATGAGAACTTGGCTTGTTCTAGAAACGCACATCTGTTGCTTCTTATATCCAAGAATTACAAAACAGGCTGAAAGAACTTCACAGCATGGGAGCTGCAGTACAAACTAGGCTTTTGGACTTTTACATCAAAAATTCCCAATGAACCAGTAGGGCTCAACCTGCCTGGGAAGGTCCTTGCCAAGTGTTTCTGGCAATTGCAATTAAGATCAAAGGACTCTTGGATACATTGTTCACACATAAAACCTGCCTCATAGCCATAGGTAGTTTAGTTTTATTCCTATCCCATGTTGCAGTAAGTTCTCTGAAAGCAGAAAGGGTCAGAAATTTATGGGTAGATGGATACTTTTCTCCTTGCCATTCATATTTGGTTTCATAAATTTTGGGTCATCATTTCTAGGATTGCCACAACAGGACCAGGCCCACAACAAATCCTTTTTCACTTTGTTTTTTTGAGGCTGATATTATTCTTTGCTATTTTCCTGGTTTCAAGAAAGTGGCATATTTGTCACTGTAAGTAAATAGCCCCTTGCTATACTGACTAACATTATCATTCTCCCTCCCTGTGTTCAACTCTGTGCTAATTGTTGTGGTAAAGCATACTTAAATTTGATTCCTAAATATGTTATGGTAGTTAGAGTTGATGTGTTAGTTAGAAATGATGCACCTCAGGAACAAGAATATGCTAAATTATATGATTTCTAACTTGCTCTTCTGCTTTTGTGATCATGCTTTCTGCCAATATAGTTTAGGTTTTAGGTAAGGTGACTCAAGGGAGATATATGTCTCAAGAATCAAAAGGGGTAATTGTGAAATATTATTCAATTATTATTTATTTTTAATCATATTTTTAATTACACATATAGTTTAGTTCTTATAAATCATAGTAGGTTAAGAAATATGTATGAGATTCTGTGCAGGCTGATAGGATGGTGGCTTTAGGAAGCCTGCCTGTTAGCTAACTTCTTTTTTTATATAGTTCTTGCATAGCTCAGCTAACAGGCTAAGTTCCTTATTTCTAGTAAAAGCAAAACTATAACTTATAAGTCATAGGGACTACAAGTCACCTGCAGCTGGAAAATCTCCACACCTTGAGTATTACTCACCTGTAAAAGCTCCCCATTCTTGTGGAAGTTTCCTGTTCTTGATTTCTATAATAACAATGGAAAGTCCCAAAATACTCCAACCCATCAGTTTCATTTCTGATATTCCTCATTTATGCCTATAAGAATGCTCTATAAACTCTGCTCAGGGCCATCAATCACTGAGGGGTTTTTTACTTTGATTTATTGGTAATTGCATACCTTGTCACTAAATCAATATGCTTGCAAGTTTTTGTGCCTCAGTTTCTTTTATTTCAGATAATTTAACAAGAAGGAAGGGGAAGGGGAAGAGGAACAGAGACAGGGAGAAGTGTAAAGGGATGAGGAAAAGGCATAAGGAGAAGGGAGGAAGGAAGGAGGAGGACGAATCAGGTAGGAGAAAGGTGGGAGAGGAAGGGGAAAGGACCATGAGAGGGGGAAGAGGAGGAAAAGGAGAAGAAGAGGAGGAAAAGGAGAAGAAGAGATGGAAGGGAAAGAGGAGAAGAAGAGTGGGGGAAAGGAGGAGGAGGAAGAAGAAAGGAGGAGGAAGGGAAGGAAGAGTCCCAGAGGTGAAAGGTAGTGGAGGAAGACAGAAAGGGAGGAGAGGTGAAAGCAGAGGAGGGGAAGGAAGGAAAAAGGAGGAGAGAAGAAGGGGCTGGCAGAATGAAAGAAAAGAAGGAAGAAGAGGGAAGGGAAAGACAGGGAGGGAGGGGTGAGGAAGAGGAAGAGGAGAAGGGGAAGGAAAAAGGGGAGGAGAAAGAAGGAGAGAAGAAGGGGCAGGCAGAATGGAGGGAGGAGGAGGAAGAAGAGGGAAGGGAAAGAGAGGGAGGGAGGGGGGAGGAAGAGGAAGAGTGAAGAGGAAGAGTAAAGAGGAGAAGGGGAAGGAAAAAGGGGAGGAGAAAGGGGGAGAGAAGAAGGGGCAGGGAAAGAGAAGGCAGGGGAGGGGAAGGGAGGAGGGGAGGAAGAAGGGGGAGGAAGAGGAGGAGGACGGGGGTAGGCAGGAGAATGGAGGAGGAAGGGGGCGGAGAGGAGTGAGGGGTGTAGTGGAGAAGGCGGGGAGGAAGGGTTAGGGAGGAGAAGGGAGGAGAAGGGAGGAGAAGGGAGGAGAAGGGAGGAGAAGGGCGGAGCGGGGCTCCGGCGGGGCGGGGCTCGACTCTGCGGGCGGAGGCGGCGGGGAAACATGGCCGCGGCGGAGGCGGCGGAGACTCAGCTGATGCTGGGAGTGGGTCTGATCGGTGAGCGCCGCGCGCCCCGCCCGCCCGCCGCGGGCTCCGCATCCCTCTCCCTCCCCCTTCTTTCCCCCCCCCCCCCCCGGGCCCCCGCCCCCCCCCGCCCCCCCAGCGGGGGGCCCCGGGGGGGGAAGCCCCCCCCCCGCCCCTCCACGAGGCCCGGTGTTCAATCCACCCCCCCGCCCCCCGCCGGGTCCGACCCGCTGCCATCCTCTCCGCTGCGGGGAGGGGTCCGTGCGAGAGGAACTGGGCATTTGGAAAAACTGGGGTCGGTAAAGTGCTTTGAGATCGCTGGGCCTTGTGTCTGTCTGCAGGGGAGGTGATCACATCCAGCCAAGATTTAATTAGGAGAAATGTGTTTTGTGGCTTCGGAAGGCCCCTTCCCCCCTTTCATCTTGATAGTCTAGGCACGGCTGTAGTTGAATGAATGTGATTTTCTGCTGCCGGCAGGCACCGAGTCACTACTTTTCATTAGGTATCTGGAATGCTTTAATTTATCCCGGACCCTCCTCCTTGCTTCCCCTTCCTTCCCCAACCTCTCCCCTGCTCAAAAAGAAAAAAATCTTTCCAGCGTAAGAATCGTATGTATGATGGAAGAAATATTTTTCAATTTTTGTGCTATTATTATTATGATTTATATTGTTATAAAACTTTACTACATACATGACCTTGGGCAAGTCACCCTCACCATTCTGGGCCTCGGTTACCTCATTTGTAAAATGATGCGCATGACATCTGAGGTTCCTTCCACCTCTAAATTTATGCTTCTACAAAGATTCCTTCCCACCCCCATTTGATAGGCTGAGATTTATAATAGATATGAATGAATGGAATTTTCTGCAGCCTGCTGTCAACTTATCGCTGCTGAGATTTAAAAAAAAATCTAGTTTAAGAATTGTACGTGATGAAAATTGGTCTACTGAGTTGTATTGAAGTCAAGTTGGAGAAAATATTTTTCTTCTGTTTGGTATTATTATTATTATTACTAACCCACATTTGCATAGTCCTTTACTAAGTGATTTCCCTAAGTCTACCCCCAGTCAAGTGGTAATTGGCAAATATTATCATCCTCATTTTATTGAGAAGGAAACTAGTCACGTGTCTAGAAAGGGACGAAGCTAATACTTTGATCTCCAGTCTTCTGACTTCAGGACGTTGATGGCCCTTTGGAGGTGGGGAGGGGGCTGTGTGCCAAAAGACGGAAGTGAATGGTTTACCCTATTACATACTTTCTAACTGAAACCCAAATCTGTTAGATTTCCATAAGTTGATTTCTCAAGTTTAGCGAAAAACCACTTTGGTGAAATTTATAGTTTGTAGCATGTTGAAATCTGGTTTTAACTGAAAACATTTGTCGAAGATGGCACACACCCAAATTAAAAGTTGATTTTGGGATCATCTTTGAAGCCTTTTTTTCTTACATAAATTCAAGAAGTTTTATATCTCATATATCCCTGAAGTTTTTATTTTGGATATGGTATTTTCTTGATTGCAGTTTTAGTATGAATGTGTTTGATTTGTTGCTGAAATATGAATATAATTTAACATGTTGACTCTAGGAATCTTTTATTATTTGTTGATATGCCTGAAAGTAAAAATTAATTTAAAAATAAATTCACTCATTTATTTTTTTGTCTTCTGTATCAAGAGTTTAAAAAAAAATGTATTGCTGCTTCCTCATACTATTTTTATGTATAGGCACTGAAATCAGCTTTTATGCTGTCTTGAAAAAAGAATGCTTAATTTGGAGTCGGGAACTAGATTCTTATCCTAGCTGCCATTTGCTCTCTGTGAGTCCGGGGGCAAATCATTTAACTTCTGTGCCTCAAATTTCTGTAAAAAACAAGCAGGTGACCTCTGAGGTACTGTCACTGAATCTATGATCCTAACTAGGACCTTTCTATTTATATGGGAACCTAAAATGATGATTGAATTAAAAACAACAACAACACTCCAACTTTTCAAATGAAGTACAGGGTATCAAATATAACTTGGGAGAGAAAAAAAACTTCCGTGGTAAATACTGGAATAGATTTTTATAAAATGTCACTTTAATAATATGGCTATGAATGGATGCTTTTAAATAGAACCATTGACTGTCAGAGCTGAAAAAGACTCTTAGAGAGCACCTACTCCAGGGCTAGGGAACTTGTGGCCTCCTAGGTCCTCAAGTGTGGCCCTTTGAAATTGTTGTATGAAGTTTGGATTCAGTCACAAGTCCGCACTTGAGAACCTAGAAGACCACATGTGGCCTTGAAGCCCAAGGTTCCCCACCCCTAAGTCCAACCCCTTCTTTTTAACCAATGGGTAAGCTGAAACCCAGGCCAGAAATTACTTGCTTACATGTTCAGAATTTCAGAGTTAAGTGGATAGCAGACTATTTGGGTAAACTGCTCTTAATTAACCAATCAATTCACTTCCTTAATGCTGTTTGACATTCTCACAGTGAACATCTTTCCACCATAGAAAAAGACACAAATGGAGATACTCTGTGGGTCTGGTGTTATCCTTCCACCACAGCAGAGTTAAGGGACATGCTTTTGAGAAAATGCTGCCTCACAGATGAAAATCAACAGCTTCACACCTTTGTATATGGCCAGTATAGAAGATCATGGTTCTATGTTACAACGACAGAAGTTCCAGATTCTTCTGTTTTACAAAAGGTATGATTGAGAAGTAGGTAGAAGCCAAAAGTCTTTTATATTTTCTTGTAATAATAATGATAATGATTGCTAGGCTTTATGTAATGCTTTAAGGTTTGCAAAACACTTTATAGATATTATCTCCCTTGATCCTCACCACAACTTTGTGAGGTAGGTACTATTATTATCCCCTTTTTAGAAATGAGGAAAGTGAGACCCACAGGTTCGGTGACTTGTCCAGGGTCACATAGGTAGTATCTGAGGCAGGTTTTGAACTCAAATCTTCCCGACTCCAGGTCCAGTATTCTATCTTCATGAGTAACGTAAATATAAAACCTGTAAATATTTCATCAACAAAAATATTGCCACCTTTTAGATCAAAGAAACTGAGTACCTTATGGATGAGTAGGAAAGATTCATAATAATGAGTATTTTTCTTTTTTTTTTTGTCTGAATCTGTGATTTTATTGGTGTGAAGAACTCTTCACGTGTAAGTGTCTTCCTTCAATGCACCTGGCCAGATAATTTGTAATTTCAGTCTTAATGAGTTGAAAGGTACAGTGACTTGTCCAGAGTCACACAGCTAGTATGTAATGGAAGTCACCTGACTTGTAGATGAAAACCATTTATTTACATGAGATTTAGTTTTCAGAGGCAGCTAAGTGGTACAGTGAATAGAGTAAGGGCCCTGGAGTCAGAAAGACTTGAGTTTACATCCAGCCTCAGATACTTAGGAGCTGTGTGACCCTGGGCAAGTCATTTTCCCTCTCTTTGCCTCAATTTACTCATTTGTAAAATGGGGGTAATAAGAGCATTTCCCTCTTAGGGTTGTTGTGAGGATGAAATGAGATAATAATTGTAAAGCACTTAGCATAGTGCCTGGTACATATTGAGCATTATATGAATGCTTATGCTCTTTCCCCTTCCCTCATTAGTCATATCATTTCATTATTCATTGTGCCTATTTGAAAAAGTTAGCATTTTCTTTATTACGCATTTTTGGTTTTATATCAAGAAACCCTGACATTGATTTAAAGTTTGCATGATTTTTTCCCCCATTCTGTTAACAAAAGTAATTTTAAGGAAAGGTAAAAATGTTTATGTCTCATATAATAAGGACATTTTTTTTTTGGAAATAATGAGATTTGGACATTATTTCAGATACAAAAAAACCTCATTATTTCACACTTTCCTATTTGCAAAATTCCTATTTGTAACATTTCTCCATGATCCCGTGCATACATGAGAAAAATATTAAATTACTTCAGATATTTTGTTTTAAACTTTAATGCTAACAGTAGCAATAAAGGATATTGAAAACAGAGCAAATAGTCATTATGGACTTTAATCATTTGAGAGGCAATAATGTTAGTTGGCTGCCTTTAAAGTGAAGTTGAACATCAGTCCAGGATGGTAGGAGCATAGATTTAGAGTTGGAGGAGACCTCAGAGGTCAAATCCAGTCCTCTTGTTTTATAAATGAGGAAACTGAGGCCCAGAGAGGTCATGTGACATGGCCAGACTCACACAAGTGTCTGAGCCTAGGTTTGAACCAAGATTTTCCTGACTTTTGCTATAGTGATATGCTGTTTCTAAAGGTACAGGTTACTTTCTAATACCTTGTCCCCCTCTTGCACCCAGTTGCTATAGATTGTAGATTTTGTGTGTTTTTGTTTTTAAATGAAGGAATTTCACTATAAAAACCATAGATCAAGATCTCTCAAAGCCCTTTTTAAAGAAGTAATGATACTGTCTTAAGTAGGCTTATATTAAATATTTCATTCATTCAGGCTTTCAAGTTACAGTAAAATCTGCCAAGTTAAAAAATACGGGTAATTTATGTTTGTCAAATTAGAAAATAGCAAGATTTAGCATAGGGGTTCTTAATCTTTTTTTTTTTTTAAATCACGTATCCCTTTGGCAATCCAGGTAAGCCTTTGGAACCTTTTTCAGCGTAATGTTTTTAAATATATAAAATAAAACACATAGGATCACCCAGGAAATCAATTATATTGAAATTTAACTATCTAAAATATATTTTTAAAAAGTTCATAGACTCCAGGTACAAAACCCATGGTTTGAAGGTTATTCTTATAGTTCAGAAGCTGATATATCATACTTTGGGTTATTCAGAAAAAAATTTTGTAATGGTTAGGCTGTTTATTAAGGAGACAACCGTGTGTACAAATTATTCTATATAAATATCTACAAATCAAACTTCATGTGATCTAAAAGGATGATGCATGATGTCAAAAACAGACACACGTACAGTCAGTTTGATAAGAAGTTAATTTAAGCATACATAGTCCAGTATTATAGATACACATATCCAGGGGCCACATACATATCCAATTAGACTTTCTGAAAGCATTTGTTATAAAAGCGATAAAATCAGTATGGAAACTGGCTAAGATATTCATGAGGAAATGTATTTTTTAAACATTTTAAATTAAATTTTTTCAACTTATCAAGCATTTTCTCCCTCCCACCTCTCTTTCTGGCCTGCTGTTGCTATACAGTCATGCCTGACTCTTTGTGACCCCATTTGGGTTTTTGGTGGCAAAAGTACTGGAGGGGTTTGCCGTTTCCTTCTCCGGCTCATTTTACAGATGAAGAACTGAGGCAAACAGGGTTAAGTGACTTGTCCAGGGTCACACAGCTAGGAAATGTCTGAGGCCAGATTTGAACTTGGGTTTCTGACTCCAGGCCTGCTGCTCTGTCCGCTGTATCACTTAGCTGCCTTTCTTTTTTGCCTATTGGAAAAAAAAATAAGAAAAGCAAAACTTTTGTAAACAATATGCATAATCAAGCAAAAGAAGTGTCCACATTGACTGGGGCCCGCAAAATGCACATCTTACTCTGCTCCTTGAGTCCATTATCCATCTGTTAAGAGGCGAATGACTTGCTTCATCATCTGTCCCCTGGAATTGTGGTTGGTGGTTTCATCAGAGTTTTTCAAAATTACTGTGGTTGGTGGTTTCATCAGAGTTTTTCAAAATTATTTTTCTTGATAATGTTGTTGTATAAGTTAGAGCTCTCCTCACTTTGCTCTGCATCAGTCTATATAAGTCGTCCAGTATTTCTCTGAAACCATCTCTTTCTTCATTTTTTATGGCATAATAGTAAATATACCATTATGTTCACATACCATAATTTATTCCATCATTCCCCAGTTGCTGGGTATGCCCTTAGTTTCCAGTTCTTTCTCATCACAAAAAACTGTTATTTTTATATTTTTTATATATTATATATTTTATATATACTTATATTTTATATTTATATTTTTGCATATATATTTTCTTCTTTCTTTGATCTCCTTAGAATGTAGAATATTTTACTTTGAATGGAAAATTGGATTTTATTTGGACTTTATATTATGGATGAACTATAGACAGTTTAACAAGTCTAGATGGTTATAGTGATATGTAGATTCATGAAACTTATCAAAGTGTGCTTGATGATATGGTGCAATCATTTGAGCATCCCTTTTTAAAGTATGGCAGGGATATAGGCTTCATTTAGCACGTTTGAGAATTTTGCTTGATGTTTCATGGTTTTAGTAAAAAAAAAAGTAGTCATATTAGTGAACATCATAATAAAATCTTGGTTTTGCTTGACATTATCAAGTCTGCTTTATTGAAAGTGGTTGAAGTTAGATCTGACTCCATGTATCCTTTGTATCCAAGTGAGACTTTTTGATGCTTTTTCTTAGAGAGTAAGTTTTTGAATGTTAAATATAAGAAATGTTCAGTTGAATGTTTACAGATTTTGTCTGTTTCTTTATATGCCTCATTGTCTCTTTGTTTTATTATAATAGGAACATTCCTTCCATTAAATGGTCTTTTAAAAAGTATATTTCTCTTTTTCTTTTGGACAGGTGACTCATTTTTCTATTGTTCTGACTGCCAAAGATTTTAACCCCGAAAAGTATGCTGCCTTTACTAGGATATTGTGCAGGTCTGTATGAAACTTGTATTTAATGCTAATCTACAAATAGGTATATATTATAGGAAATTACTCTTGGTAGCACAACAAACCTCAGCAGAGAAGAAGCCGATTTCAGGTCATCTTCCATGTCTGTCCTTCAATAATCCTGCTTTGTCCTATTTTCGGAGGATATCAGTGATCTAGAATATGATGGAATTCCCCTAAGGTTGAGCTGGAAGGGACAGTAGAGAGAATTTCAGTCAGGTTCGCCCACCCTCACACACTTTTAAGAGAAGAGGCAAAATAAGAGAACCACCTCATAGCAGGATCTTAAGGAAAAAAATTAAGTTCTGGGCTTTCTCTTAGAGTTGGTATTCAGCTGAATCTCTTGCATTTTCCTTTTTTTTTTGGTGAGGCAATTGGGGTTAAGTGACTTGCTCAGAGTCACACAGCTAGTGAGTGTTATGTGTCTGAGACCGGATTTGAACTCAGGTCCTCCTGACGCCAGGGCCGGTGCTCTATCCACTGTGCCACCTAGCTGCCCCGATCCTGCATTTTCTAGAGCTGCAGTCTTGTGCAAACACAGGTCTTCATAATGATGGCCCCAAGGAATCTTGCATAATTCTCAATCATTTAAGAAAGATTCAGTTATACTCGTTATTCCATATTTAGAAGAAAGTAGACTAACACTGAAGAAAAATTTTCCAACATCTAGGGCTGAAATAATAATAGCTAACATTAATATAGCATTTTGTTAACCAAGCACTTTTCATGCATTCCCTTATTGAATCCTCACTACAGGTAATATTATACCCATTTTGCCAGGAAATTGAGGATCAGAGAAAGAAGCTGATTTGCCCTTGGTCACATAGCTAATCCCCATGTGAGTGGTGGGCTTTGAACTCAGATCACTCCTCACTCCAGATTCCAGCACTCTTTTCATCAGACCTCCATTCAAACTCAGGTCTTCCTGACTCGAAGATCAGACCTCTGTCTCCTTGCCTCTTCTGGTTAAGAGATAGGGGAAGGTTTCAAGTAAAAGTGAAATTTAAGTTGGACCCTGAAGGTAGCGCAGAGATGGTGGGGGAACTGGTTATTGTTTATAAGAACACAGACTTATGAATGTTAGACATAAAAGGAGGTGGGAGGGAGGGGTCTCAGGGCGTGGAATTAATGTTGTTTTGTAGGACTTTCAGAAACTTTAGAGAGTTCTCATTCACTCCACTGCCTAAACTTAAACCACCTCATATATGAGGATAAAGTGCAATTAAAATGGTTGTTAAAGTCTTTAATAAGCTACTGGATGGTACCCAGGACAGATACTGGTTTGTTCTTTGCATGTTTTATTCTTGATGAAAGGACAGTTATTCTTTCTTTCTCCTTATAGAATGTACTTAAAACATGGGAGTCCAGTTAAAATGATGGAAAGTTATATTGCAGTTCTTACAAAGGGGATATGTCAGAGTGAAGAAAATGGCTCTTTCCTTAGCAAAGATTTTGATGCCCGAAAAGCATACCTTGCTGGTTCCATCAAAGGTAAGCAAAATGGAAAATTTTGTCTACTTATTATGGCTCTTTTATTACCTGAATATACCTTCACCAATTCATGAATTTCATGACTTTTTGGCTCCTAGTGGCTCATAGCCCATAATCCTTGTCTTTTTTATTTAAAAAAAAAAATTTAGTCTCCCCATCCCCCTACCTAGGGTCTCCTCAGATACCTCAAACCCATTATCATCTAGGATTCCATTGTCTCTTTCATCTCCATGGTTCTGTATCCTGCCTAGGGCCTCTATGATCTCTTCCTGCCCCAACTTTCTAACCTAGTTCCCTATCTTTACTCTCTGTGCTGCAGAACTAGAATTCCACACAAGAGGGCTGTAAATGATGGGGTTTGAAACTTCAGAAAAGCAGGGGATCGAGAACATTTGACTATGCAAGGCTTTGGTGGCCAAAATGTTCCCACAGGGTCAGTCCTGATGAAAATTGTTACTACTCTCTCACCTCTCCTAGACACCTTTTGTCTTATCTTGCTTCTTTGTGCCCATATTATTATAATACCCTGTGTTCCATTTCTGCTGTTCCCTACCAAAATGTTAATGCTGTCAGTCTAAGGTGCGCTGTCTTTCAGAGGTATTAGTGTTTTAGAAAGAACTCTTAAGGACCTAACAGCTTTTCAAGACTGAAAGGAATGAAGCTTTGGTAGTGGTGTGACAGCCAGTGGAGATGATATTTTGAAACAGGAGACCCTGTCTTGATACTCTTTCAAATCATATCATATATGTGTTTGCCTGCTCAAGCTGGTCTTGTAGTATGGAGTCATAAATTGGACATATCATGTTAATCTGGTATGGATGTATAGATGAAAGTTTAGATATTTGTGTAATTGCAAAATTTGATTAATAATTTGTCTTTGTATTAAAAAACAGAATAGCTTTAAGTGTATTTTTTTTAACAAGGATGGTTTTTTCCTAGTAAAAACTTTATTTCCTTATGTTATTTTAATGTAATAAATAAAAAATTTTTTTTTAAAGATGTAGTGTCTCAATTTGGAATGGAAACTGTCATCTTATATACTGCTCTGATGCTAAAGAAGAGAATTGTGGTCTACCACCCTAGAATAGAAGCTGTCCAGGAATTTACAAGGTATTGTACCCATGATTCAACATTTTTAAATAGATTGACAGTAGTACTGTTCAGAATATGGCTTGGGGCCTTTTACTGTGTTTTTGGTGAATGTTTGGAGTAAATGCAGTGTGTAGAATAGTGTTTGAAAGATCTTTACCTAGGCATAGAGCTGGAAGGGACATTAGAGAGCATGTATTACATTTGTGGTATTTAAAAAGGTTTAACAGACATAATTTCCAGGTGATTTAATCATTTTATTAATAATGCCAGCATTTAAATAAAAGGATGGTCATTTGGCCATCTCTCTTAGACCAAAGACCCCCTCATGGCAGTGGGCTCACATTTTATATGCTCTTGGAAGAGTAGGTGTTCCTCAGGGTTTGAGTGAGTCAGGGTTTACTGGCTAGATTTCTTTCTCAAAGACCATGCCTTAAATGTTCACTCTGGATCTCATGGATTGGACAGCAATAGGTCCCTGCCCTGTACAAGCACCACTTAATGGTTACTTTTTGGGTCCTGCTGGCTCAGAGTGAATGTAAATAGTAATTGTTTCTCTTTTGCCCAGCAAGCCTGAGGGTTTTCTCCTCCTGGTTTGATTTTTTTTTTTTCTTCATTAAAGGGGCCATCCCTTGACTCACTTTTTCAATAGCCTATTCATTGAATAGGCGCAGCCTCACTCAAAGTAAGAACTCGGAAAGACCTTACCTTAAAAAGGCCAAGATCCTGGGCCACCTCCAGTCGTCCTGATCTATATCTGGCCCCTGGACCCAGATGGCTCTGCAGGAGAAAGTGAAGCTGGTGACTTTGCATAGCTCTCTTCACTCAAATCCAATTCAGTGCAATTCATGTCATCATCTCTCTGATGTCATGGTCCTCTTCAAGAATGGAGGACAAACCACGACCATAACTGAAACCTCTTCCACAGGGTGCAAATCAGTGCTGACTGGTCAACAATCAGTGAGAAAGTGAATATTACAATGAAAGTCTTGGGATATGTGACTTTAGTCATCTAAATCTTAGTCAAAAGGACTTATCAATTTCTGTATCACCTGTCTGACAAAAGGGAGGCTACACATTTTCCCATACTTGTCTGGGTACACTCAATGAGCAGGAATACACCCATTAGCCCAAACTTAGAGTTTCTTTTACTGTCTGATTAGATCTTGGCCTGGGTAAATCTCTGCCTAAGATTTCTCACACTGGTTGATTTCAGGATGAGAAAGTAGAAAAGGGGGGAAAACTTAGTTATTAATTTACACAAGAGAAATAATTTCTTACACATTCTTCTTATGGTTTAGAGAGGGGAAGTAGGATGGCATGATTTAGTGGAAGGAACAGTAGATTTGGAGTCAAGAAATTGACATTTGAATCTAAGTTTTGCTGCCCACTTGCTATGTGAATGCCATCAAGTTATTTAACTCCTCTGAGCCTCAGTTTCTTTGACTATAAAATGGAGATAATAGTAATACATAAACTGCGTACTTCACATGGAAAATGCTATTTCCTCTATCAGGTCCTTTGAAGATGCAGTTATGTAAAAAAAAAATTTTTTTTAAAGATGCAGTTATGAACTTTATAAATTCCATACCTGGATGAAAAAAATCACATTTGTGTTTGCCTTAAACATAAATGATGAGAGCTTTTGGTGATCTTAAGCAAAGGAAACAGCTTTAAAAGTGGTTACATATGCTCTAAATCACTATTGATTAGAGAAATGCAAATCAAAACAACTCTGAGGTACCACATCACACCTATCAGATTGGCCAACATGACAAAACAGGAAAATGATAAATGTTGGAGAAGATGTGGGAAAATTGGAACACTAATGCATTGTTGGTAGAGTTGTGAAATGATCCAACCATTTTGGAGAACAATTTGGAACTATGCAGAAAGAGCTATAAAAATGTGCATACTCTTTGGCCCAGCAATACCACTTTTAGGGCTGTATCCCAAAAAGATAATAAAAATGGAAAAAGGACCCATAATACAAAAATATTTAAAGCAGCTCTTTTTTGTGGTGGCAAAGAATTGGAAATTGAGGGGATACCCATCAATTGGGGAATGGCTGAACAAGTTGTAATATATGAATGTAATGGAATACTATTGTGCTATAAGAAATGATGAGCAAGCTGACTTCAGAAAGACCTGGAAAGACTTGTATGGACTGCTGCTGAGTGAAGTGAGCAGAACCAGGAGAATGTTATACACAGTAATAGCCATGTTGTACAATGACTAACTTTGATAGACTTAGCTCTTCTCAGCAATGCAAGGATCTAAGACATCTCTAAAAGTCTCATGATGGAAAATGCTATCTATATCCAAAGAAAGAACTGTGAAGTCTGAATGCAGATCAAAGCATACTATTTGCTCATTTTTTTTCTTCTGTTTTGTTTTGTTTCCTCTTTCTTGTGGTTCCTCCTATTGGTTCTAATTCTTCCTTACAACATGACTAATGTGAAAGTACGTTTAATAGGAATGTATATGTAGAGTCTATGTCAGATTGCATGCTATGTTGGGGAGGGAGTGGAGGAGAGAGGGAGAGAAAAATTTAAAACTCAAAAGCTTATGGAAGTGATTCTTGAAAACTAAAAATACATTAACTAATAAAAAAAAATAGTTGTATAAAAGGGATGTATTTTAATACTTCCCTATTTAAAGGAAAATGACAATAGTAGAAATCCCCTAAATCCACTGACCTTTGAGAAGAAAGAATTTTTGAATGAGTAGCATAAAATAAGTTATTACCGTATTTAAAAATTTTTTAATTTAAATTTTAATTCTTTTTTTATAACATTTAAAAAATGTTATAAATTTTATAACATTTATCACATTCAAGATTATGCCTTTTCATTACTTTTAAAATTGATTTTTTTAATCAACAAAATCCACCTTCTGTATTCTTGAGAAAGAAAAATAAAACCCTTATTATAAACATGTAGAGTTAAGCAAAACAAATTTCTACTTTGGCCATGTCAACAAAATATGTCTTAATCTGCCCTGTCATTCCATCACCCTAAGTCACTCTAAGTGACTGGACTTGCTTAGCTATTGCAACATGAGTCTTCTGGAATGGTGGTTAGTAATTGCATTCATTGGAAGTTCCTAAGTCTTTCAAAGTTGTCATTACAATATTGTTGTCACTGTAAAAATTATTTTCTTGATTCTGTTCATTTCACTCTGGATCAGTTCATAGAAGTATTACCAAATTTCTCTGAAACCACCCCCTTTATCATTTCTTAGAGCCCAATATGATTCTGTTACATTTATATGCCATAGGTCGTTCAGACATCCCCCAATTGATGGACACCCCTCAATTTCCAGTTCTTTGCCTCTGCAAAAAGAATTGCCATATATATTTTCATACATCCTTAGAGTTTGTTTTGCTTAGGACTAGTTCCTCTCTTGATATACCCTTTCTCATTACCTTCCCCTCTCCCTTTCCTTTCCCTCCTGTTTCCCTGTTTTTTAAAATTTATTTCTATGTGCATGTGTGTGTGTGTATACATATATATAATATGTGTGTGTGTGTGTGTGTGTGTGTGTGTGTGTGTGTGTTTTTCTCCTTTAACTAGTTTAGGTGAAAGTAAGGTTCAGTGACCAACTCATCCCCTCTGTCTTGCTCCTTTTATGTGTAGACTTCTATTTGTGCACCCCAATTATATAATGTAATTTTTCTTATCCTATTCTTCCTTCCCTTCTTTTCCCCACCATACTCCAGTGCACTACTCTTCTTCCCCCTTCCTATCTTCCTATTCTTTTAAGATCATCAAAA
This sequence comes from Vombatus ursinus, assembly GCF_900497805.2. Classification (NCBI taxonomy): domain Eukaryota; kingdom Metazoa; phylum Chordata; class Mammalia; order Diprotodontia; family Vombatidae; genus Vombatus; species Vombatus ursinus. The sequence goes on along the minus strand of NW_020948983.1, from coordinate 638,153 downwards.
TATAACAGAACCACTCCCAGACCTTCTATCTAGTAACTCCTCTCTATGACCCCTGATGATAGAGTTCAGAGGTGACACAGGTATCATCTCCTTGTATTAGTTTGTAAACAGTTTGTCTTTGTTTAGTTCCTTGTGATTGCTCATTCACGTTTACCTTTTTGTGCTTCTCTTGAGTCCCATGTATTTATTTTCAGCCAGCCAGTCAAACTTTTATTAAACCTTTACTGTGTGCTAGGCACTGTGCTTAGTGCTAAGAATAGAAAAAGAGGCAAAAGGCAGCCTCTGCCCTCAAGGAGCTCACAAGTTAATGGGAGAGACAAGAAACAAACAAATGTGTACAAACAAGCCATGTATAGGATAAACAGGAAGTAATGGAAAGAGGAATGGCAGGAACATTCTAGGAAACTCTGGTCTTTTCATCAGGAATTCTTAGCAGTTCTGTGTTTCATTAAAAGTACATTTTCGCCCGTAGGATTATACTTACTTTTCTTAGGTTAAGTTATTCTTGGCTGTAAGCCTATACCCTTTGACTTCTGTAATATTGTATTCCAGGCTTACCACTTCTTTATGTAGTGTCTGCTAAATCTTGTATGATCCTGACTTGCTCCTTGGGATTTGAATTCATTCTTTCAGGCTGCTTTTTATTTGACCCTGAAGCTTTGGATTTGGGCTATAATGATCCTGGACATTTTCATATTGGGGTTTTTCAGAAGGTGACTAGTGGATTCTTTCTGTTTCGATTTTGCCCTCTGGTTCTAAGAGATAGGCAGTTTTCTCTTAAGATTTTATAAAAAAGCAATGTCTAGGCTCTTTTTCTGGTCATAGCTTTCAAGTAGTCCAATGATTCTTAATTTTTTTTCTCCTCTATTTGTTTTCCAGGTCAATCATTTTTACTCTGAGATACCCTTACATTTTCTTCAATTTTTTCAGGCTTTTGACTTTTAAAAAAAATATTTCTTGTTGTCTTACAGAATCATTAACTTCTATTTGGTCCATTCTGATTTTTAGGGAGCATGTTGCTTGGGTAAATCTTTGTATCTCCTGTGCCAAGCTGTTGATTCCTTTCTAATTCTTTCTCCTGTAGATCTTTTCCATTTTTTTCTCTCTAATATTCTCATTCATTTATAAAAACATTTTTAAACTCATGCTTTCTTTCTCTTTAAGGAATTCTAATTGAACTTCTAGCCAAACTGTTTTTCTTTGAGGCTTTGCTTATAGGTATTTTGGAGTCATTTTCTTCTGCATTTGTGTCTTGAGCTTCCTTGCCATCATAATAACTCTTTGTGGTGGACTTCTTTTTTCGTTTGTTCATTCTTCTGACCTACTTCCTGACTTCAGATTTGATGTTAGGGCTGGGCTCTGTGTACTTCTGAAGGAAAGTTTGGGCCACTACTGCTTTCTTGGGGATATTGAGTGTTGTGTTATTCAAGGATCATAGGGACAGCTCAGGCTGGGGACTTGCAGGCTTTTAGTGTTCCCAAATGTTCTACTCCAGGGCACAGTCTAATTTCTACCCTCCTGATCTGAACTCTACAAGCTCTTGACCTGTATTTAAGCCTTAAAAGCATACCTGTGGGCTTGCTTCTGTTGACTTACCAGTAGAACTAGCCACTTTCAACCAGCTGGAAAGTTCTGCTGTTTCAGAGTCATATCTGCAGGAGTTTTGTTTGGTCTGAGATTCCTGACCTGGTTTTTCTGCTGCAGGCTTCAGGCTAGGCTGAAGGATGAAACTGAGACCTTGCTTTGCTTTTTGGGTTAGAACCACATAGCTGCTCTTTGCTTCTGAACTTGCTTCTTGCTCTAGTATATAGCCTAGGACTCCCAACCACATCCATCTCATAGATAGCCACCCCTAGGCCTAAGTGCCTTTCTGAGCCATGGATCTGTGGACCAGAACAGGGCAATAAACAGTCCAGCCCCTAGTTGTCTTCTGTTCCTATACCGTACACAAGGTTAGGCCCCACTTGGCGGGATTTGGGACTCTGTCCTTGTGCACAGCCTTTCTCTGTGCTGGAATACTCGATGAGGCCGTGCCACACTAGACCCCATCCCCAGTGTTTCCATGCCTCTCTATCTCCCTATAGCTTACCTGGGCCTGAAAATGATTCGCCGATTTTATTTTTCCTTGTATTTCCTTATCAAGACTCAGTCTGGCATATTTTCTAGATCTGTTTGGAGGTATTGTGAGTTGGGGAACTCTACTGTAATTCTTCTTGCGACTCTGCCATCTTGGCTCTGTCTTCATACTTCTTTTTTTAAAGGCGTGCCATAGTAAACAAGATAAGCTATGTTACTCGAAGATTTTACTACTGAAATGAACATTGAACTTTGAGTTACCTACAGTAAATCTTATTGAACGGAGAAGTTTGAAATCTTACGTGACTTTAATTAGAGGTAGAGGAGGAGTCAGGTGAGCTAAGTTTTGGTCTCATATTGTTCATTTATTATTTTATTCAGCAAATATTTATTAAGCACTTGCTGTGTGCCAAAGAGCACTATGCTAGGTCCTGGAATGGGGGGGTGGGATATAGAGTTTGGATAAGACCTATTTCCTGCCCTGATGAAGCTTAAAATATAGTGGGGAAGGTAAAACACCAAAACAGATATCTATGATGTTCAATATTACATGACAGGCATATTTTTGTTATTGTTCAGTTGTTTTAGTCATTTCTGACTCTTTGTGACCTCATTTGAGGTTTTCTTGGCAGAGATACTACAGTGGCTTGCCATTTTTTTAAAATTAAATTAAATTTTTTTTTAACATGTGTTTTTAAAACTTTGGGTTACAAATTTTCTCCCTTCCTCCCTCCTCCCCCCCACTCACCCTCATTGAAAAGGCAAGCATCTCGATACAGGTTATAGATGTGTAGTCATGCAAAACACTTCCATAGTAGTCATGCTGTGAAAAACTAAGTATATTTCCCTTTATCCTATCCTACCCCCCATTTATTCTATTCTGTCTTTTGACCCTGTCCCTCCTCAGAAGTGTTTGCTTCTGATTATCCCCTCCCCCAATCTGCCCTCCCCTCTATCAGCCCCCTGCTTTCTTGTCCCCTTCCTCCTTTATTTTCCTGTAGGGTAAGATAGATTTCCATACCCCATTGTGTATGTTATTCCCTCCTTAAGCCAAATCCTATGAGAATAAGATTCACTTATTCCCTCTCACCTTCCCCCATTTCCTCTCCACTGTAAAAGCCTTTTCTTGTCTGTTTCATGTGAGATAATTTACCTTTCTCCTTCTCCCAGTATAATCCTCTCTCACCCCTTACTTTTATTTTCCAGATATCACCCCTTCATCTTCAACTCACCCTGTGCCCTCTATCTATCTATCTATCTATCTATCTATCTATCTATCTATCTATCTATCTATCTATCTATCTATCAATCTATCTATCTGTCTATCTACATACGTATAATTTTTTTCCCTCCCACTACCCTGATACTGACAAAGGACTCATGAGTTACAAATATCATCTTTCCCTACAGGAATGTAAACAGTTCAACCTTAATAAGTCTCTTATGATTTCTCTTTCCCGTTTACCTCTTCCATGTTTCACTTGAGTCTTGTATTTGGAAGTCAAATTTTCTATTCAGCTCTGGTCTTTTCCTCAAGAATGCTTGAAAGTCCCCTATTTCACTGAATGACCATTTTTTACCCTGAAGGATTATACTCAGTTTTGCTGGGTAGGTGATTCTTGGTTGTAATCCTATCTCTTTTGCCCTCCGGAATATCATACTCCATGAGCGGCTTGCCATTTTCTTCTCCAGCTTATTTTACAGATGAGGAACTGAGGCAAACAGGGCTAAGTGACTTGCCAAGCTAGTAAGTGTCCGAAGTCATATTTGAACTCAGGAAGAGGAGTCTTCCTGGCACCAGATCTAGCACTCTATCTACTTCACTACCTAGCTGCCCTGATAGGCATATCAGAGAGTTCTAAAACTAAGTGCTATGTGAGGTCCAAGGGGAAAAATTGTTTTAGACTGGGGGAGGGGAGATCTGGGAGCGTTATCCTGAAGTGGTGCCATATATTTTGGTATTTAAAGGATGGATCAAGCGGAAATTGTAGAGCTGGGCCAAGCAATTACACTCCAGATACAGGGAACAGCATAAATGAAGACAGAGCCTATGAGAGCATAGGGTATGTATGGGTACCAAAGAGCTTTCCAGTCACTTAGAGTATAGAGTACATGAAGGGGAACGTTGGGTAGAATTGTGGTGTGCCTGTAATGCCAGACCTAGGAATTTTTACTTTACTTAGTAAATAGTAGGAAGTTGTTGAAGATTTTTGAAGAGTGACATTGCCAGAACTATTTGTGATACTACACAGTTCTGCTACTAACCTGCTGTGTAAGTTTGGGTAGATTTCTTACCCTCTCTGTGCTTCCATTTTCTAATCTAAAAATGAGGGAAGTTGACCAGACCTAGACACGAGAAGTGACTTGTTTGGTCCAATACAACTAATTAGTCATAGAACCTAGACTAGAACTCAGTTTTCCTGACTTCCAGGCCACATCTGTTCCCTGTAAGTGACATTCAAACTCCTGCCTCCATTCCTTTTAAGAAATTTTTCTTGTGCCTGGAATGTCCTCCCTCCTCACCTCCAGGGCACAGAACCTTGAGCTGTCTTCAAGATGCAGTTCTCATTGGTCCCTGTCTTCATTCATGCCCTTCCTCATATCTGGAATATAATTGCTTCTCCCAGCTCCACAATTTTATTTTGATCCATCCTTCCCTGGGCCTTTCCCCGACTCACCCAGTGGTTAATGGCTCCCTCCTTACCAGTGATCTATGTTTATGTCATGTCTCCCCTGCCCCAGTATAACTGAAGCTCCTACAGGGCAAGAGCTGTCTTGTGTTTGCCTTCATATCCCTTGAAAAACAAATATTTTAATTTATAGGACAGAAGAAACACTCCTTTCCAAGTATGTAAATGAGAGGGTTGGCCTAGATGATTTCTAAGAACACTTTCCATTTTAAAGCTGTGTTCTTTTGAGGTGGTCCCTGAGGACTCTTCCAGATCTCTTTTATGCTTGGTATCAGGGTTTTTAATTAGTTCAGCTAACTTTATTATCTGAACTCTTGATTTGATTCCTGCAGGACTCTACCTGCCTTGGTATGGCATCGACAGGACTGGTCAATTCTTCATTCATATGTGCACCTTAATACTGATGAATTGGAAGCACTGAAGATTTGCACAGGTAGCAGTGATGTTTATCATGATAAGAAAAATGTTTCAACTAGAACCAAGGGATTATAACATAGAGTGTCTTTTATTTTTGTTAAATTCAGTTTGTTAAGGATTTTCACTTGTTGATGTAGGTCAAAATTTTGTCAGAGACTATTTAGTTCCTTTGGCCATTATTATTTTGTTTTGGCCTAATTTAAAAGATACCACATACATTTGCCTTAGGTTATTTTATAGTCTTTATATTCCCTGTCATACTATTTCATTCAAGAAAAGAACTAAACTTTATCTTTAAGATAAGGTTATTGGGCATATATGACTACTAATAACTACATCATTGCATACCATATGGTTGTTATTATTACAATGCTATATAACAACTTACATTTGTATAAGACTTTAAGGTTTACAAATATCCTTTCTCACAGTAGCCCTGTGTAGCAGCCATTTCAACATGATTCTGTGGTTCCAGTGGCTTCACCCCCTCCCCCAACATGTGATTTCATCAGACTATGGAATTCTTGGTTAGGAAATACCCACTCCCAATGCAAACCTACAACTCTTTTGCAATTTTTAGTCTTAGAGGGAGGCCTGGGGCATTAGGAGGTTATGACTTACCCTGGTTTGTTCTGCCAATATGTTTCAGAAGCTCATTCTGACTCTGGGGCTAACCCTCTGTCCACCAGGTCACACTGACTCTGTTTTCTGGTGATACTCTACATAAAGTAATACTAAGTGACTAAAGAAAAAAAAATATTGGATTTCAAAATCCAAAAGCCTACTAATGTTTGGGTTAGCTGGTTAAAAAGACCTACTCTGAGAGAGCTAGTCATTTGAATATGATTTTTTAAGAAAGCTGCCCCCCAAAAGAGAAATTTCAAAACAAACAAAAACCTTGTTTTTTCTTTCCATTGTCATCATTCTTGATATGAGTAGCTGTGCATTATTTTTAATTGTTTTCTAAATTACATTTTATTTTGCCTTCACAAAGCTCTACCTTCTTTCCCTTATCTGTCCCCAACTGAGAGAGCAAGAAAAACAAAACTGCAGTTACAAAGAAGCAAAACAAATTCTTATACTGACTATGTAAAAAAAAAAAAAGTCTGAATCTGCACATTGAGTTCTTTGCTTCTCTCAGAAGGTGGGCAGCACGTTTCTTCATGAATTCTTTGAAATTATGGTGAAATCTTGATATCAGAGTCCCTAAATCTTTCAGTTATTCATTTTTACAGTATTGTTGTTACTTTACTAGCTGTTCCCTTGGTTCTCCCCTCTTCACTCTGGATCTCTCCATACAGGTTTCTCTGAAACCATGCTTTTCATCATTTCTTATGGCACAGTAGTATTGCATCACATTCGTCTTCCATAACTTGTTCAGCCATTACCTGGTTGATGAACACCCCCTCAATTTCCTATTCTTTGCCACCACAAAAAGTGCACCTATAAATGTTTTCATATATATGTTTCCTGTTCCTCTTTTTTTTGATGTCTTTGGGGGTAGAAACCTGGTAGAGGTTTTCCTGGGTCAAAAGGTATGCACGGTTTAACATCTCTTTGGGAATAGTTCCAAATTGAATAGCTGTGAATTAAGGGAATGTCTTTAAGTTCCACTTTTGGTCCTCTACTAAATCTTGAAGTTGGGACACTTTGAGTGGCATGAATTTGTGAAAGGGCGTGGTGGGGCATTTCTAATATTATTCCCTTACTGAATAAAGCCGTTAGTACTGTAGCAGTTGCAGAAATTTTAGGCATTGTTCCTTTTAACTTGTTCATAATTGAACCGTTCTTTTCCCTGCCCGTCTCCAGTCCCTGAGTAACCTTGGTCTTTGTTGCACAGGTTATATTGCTGGATTTGTGGACCCTGAGGTGAGCAACAGGCCTGATCTTTATGATGTATTTGTGAATCTGGCAGATAGTGAGATTACAGTTTCTCAACCTGCAAAAGGTTAGTTCTTTGTTTTGTAACTTTGTTAACATAGGACACATGCCAAGAACAACTGTATCTTTCAGGTTGGTTCTTCAAGAAACAGTACTTCAGCAACTGTATGACTTGCTTTGTAGGTGCTGGAGAAATTTCATGTAATGTATTGTCTATATGACTAATAACTTCTGCTAGGCCCAAGAAGCTGGTGTGTCACTTGTCCTCTTATTCTCTACTAAGGGGGTCCCTCAGCTCTGCATCAATGTACCCTCTGTACAGGGTCCAGTCCCAGTGGAAGCCTGGTCTCTAATGAGAGGGGTTAGGAAACCTTAAATCAAAATGTTTTGCTCTTTAAACACCTTTGGAAAGTCTATTTAAAGGTTATTTAAAGGTTCATGTCTAGTGTCTCTCCAAAGAGGGGAATAGAAAGGTACTCATTGTATGATGTAGAACAGGTATTTATTCAAGAAACACAAAATGAGCTCTTACCAGCTTGTTTTTTTTTAATTAATTTTGAGTTATCAACAATCACTTCCATAAGCTTTTGAGTTTTAAATTTTTCTCCCCCTCCCTCCACACCTCCCTCCTCAAGATGGCATGCAATCTGATATAGCCTATACATATACATTCCTATTAAACATATTTTCACATTAGTGATATTGTAAGTAAGAATTAGAACCAATAGGAGGAACCACCAGAAAGAGGAAACAAAACACAACAGAAGAAAAAAAATAGCAAATAGTATGCTTTGATAGTTCTTTCTTTGCATGTGGATAGCATATGCCATCATGAGGCCTTTGGAGACATCTTAGATCCTTGTATAGCTGAGAAGGTTTAAGTCTATCAATACTGGTACCTAACTGATTATGTTATTAATACCCTTCTTGAGCCAAATCTGAGAGTAAGGTTCAGACAATGCTCATCTTCTTCCCTTCTTTCCCTCTGCTGTAATAGGTTTTTGTGCCTTTTCTGTAATGTAATTTACCCTTGTCTGCCTCCTCCTTTCCTTTTCTCTCAGTACATTTTGTTAGTTAGATCAGATTAATCCACTTACTTGGATCCATTTAACCCACTTGATTAGATTTTTTTTTATCATTACATCAAAGTCAACTTATATCCACCGCCTTTATGTATACCCTTTTAACATGGTGTAATAACAATACAGTTCTCAAGGGTTACAAGTGTCATCTTCCATTGGAGGAATGTAAACAGTTTGCCCTTATTAATAACATGTTGTTTCTTTCTGTCCTGTTTACCTTTTTATGTCTCTCTTGAGTTTTGTATTTGAAGATCAAATTTTCTGTTGAGCTCTGGTCTTTTTATCAGGAAGGTTTGGAAGTCCCCTATTTCGTTGAATATCCATCTCCTCCCCTGAAAGATCATGCTCATTTTTGCTGGGTAGTTGATCCTTGGTTGTGATCCAAGCTCCTTAGCCTTACAAAATATCATATTCCATGCCCTACGGTCTTTTAATGTAGAAGCTGCAAGGTTCTGTGTAATCCTATGGTTCCATGATATTTAAATTGTTTCTTTCTGGCTACTTGCAGTATTTTCTCTTTGACCTGCTGATTTTGAAATTTGGCTACTATATTCCTTGGCATTTTTCAATTTGAGATCTCTTTCCAGAGGTGATCAGTTGATTCTTTCTATGGCTATTTTACCCTCTGGTTCTAGTACCTCAGGGTAGTTTTCCTTGATGATTTCCTGAAAGATACTGTCCAGGCATCGTGATTTTTAGGTAGACCAATAATTTTTAAATTGTCTCTCCTGGATCATTTTTCCAGATCAGTTGTTTTACCAATTTATTCATTTTTCATTCTTTTGTTTTTGTTTGACTGATCCTTGCTCTCATAGAGTCATTAGCTTCCATTTGCTCAATTCTAATTTTTAACAAATTGTTTTCTTCTGTTAGATTTTGAACCTATTTCCCCATTTGGCCAATTGCATTTTTTAGGGACTTGTTTTCTTCAGTGTACTTTTTTCCAGTTGGCCAATTGTATTTTTTAAGGACTTGTTTTCTGCAGTTAATTTTTGTCCTTCCTTTTCCAAGCTATTGACTCTCTCCTGCATACCTCTCATTTCTTTTCCCATTTTTCTTCTACCTCTCTCATTTGACTTTTAAAATTCTTCTTGAGCTCTTCTAAGAAGGATTTTTGGGCTTCAGACCAGTTCATATTTCCTTTTGAGGTTCCGGATGTGGGTTTGTTGACAATGTTGTCCTCTTCAGAATTTCTGCCTTGATCTTCACTCTTCCCATAATAAGAATCTATCGTACATTTCTTTTTGCTCATGGTGTTTGCTTATTTCCTGGCCTTTAAAGAGATTGAGCTCTCTTGCTGGGGATCAGAAGGCACTGACCCAAGCTTCTTGTGTTGGGAGCCTAGGGCCTGGTCACTGGCTTTGTGTGCTGGGGCCTCAGATGCTGGCAATTGGAGGCTGTAGAGTTCTGGCAGCTTACCTGGTGTTGGGCTGGAATCAGCAACACTGCAATTCTCGGGGTAGGATTGGGTAGGGTGGCTCCTGGAGATTTCCTGCTCACCCAGGCCTTTCCTTACTTTCGCTTTCTTCAGTTCCTTTCAGATGGATGTTGTAGGATGTTATCTGCCTGGAGCCCCTTAGTGCTGCTTCCCTTAGTTTTGCTGAGGCACTGGCAGAGCCGGTTGTTGTAGAATGCCGAGGCACCTGGTGGTTTTCCAGGCTGGTTTCCACCAGTTCCGCCTCCCTCACTGAGGCACTTGAGGGTCCAGGTGTTGGTGTTTGCCTGCTCCACCACCTGGGTTTCAGGATCTCCTCCTGGTATGCTGAGGTGGGGCTTTCCAAGAGCTTGCTGGGACACCTCCTGTTCTGTACTGCTCCCCTTCCCCCAGGGCAACAGGGGCCTTTCCCATTAATCCCTCAAGCTACCTGGGCTACTGGACTTCTGCACCCCGTTTTTCTTCTGGTTCAGCTATTCCAGGGTTTTTCCTAGGGTGATATTTTCTGGGCTTTCAGAGGTTAATAAGGGTAGGTAAGAGTGACTTGCTTCTTACTCTGCCATCTTGACTCCCGGAAGCAGAAGTCCCTCTCATCAGCTTGTGTTAACAGAAAGATTTAGAAACTTATAACTATTGTCATGCTCAGTGTGCACTGACAGAATCTTACATGAGTGGTGGTAGTAGCTGCTGTTGTATTCTGTTGGGAGGTTGAGACATAAGACCATAAAAATGTAATTCAGTTACCAGGACTATCCACATTCCTCACTTCTGGATGAGGTATGTCAGATTTCACCCTGACTCTGCACCAGCCCATCACAGTAGGTGTCTTCTGGCAAGCTAGGCCAGGATGGGGCTCATTATCCAACTAGAGGTCATTTTCTTTCTTTTTTTTTTTTTTTGGCAGTTGGGGTTAAGTGACTTGCCCAGGGTCATACAGCTCGTAAGTGTCAAGTGTTTGGTCTGAGGCCAGATTTGAACTCAGGTCCTCCTGACTTCAGGGCTGGTGCTCTATCAACTGTGCCACCTAGCTGCCCCTAGAGGTCATCTTTTCTAACAGTGCTGTGGTAGTTACCAGGGACTTCTTCCAAAGCACATCAGGCAATCACTAATGACCCAAAAATCAGCAGGCCATTTAAACTCACAAGGTTGCCTGAAAGCTTGGTCTTGGCCATCTCAAGAACTACCTGTGATCTGGTAAAGGCACACAAAGTAGCCAGAGACTCAGGCTTAAGCTCACCTGAGCTCCCCTTCTTTGGATGCCTCATGGAAGCAATCAACTTGATAGGCTTCCTTCACTGGACATGGGAAGGCCCAGAGTTACAGGATGCTGACAAAACACATGTGGTGGAAGGAAGCTTGCAAACAAGCTCTGTGGATTCTTAGTGTAACATTGGTTACACGTCCATTATATTTCTTCCTCAGTAATTTAGCCTAGTTAGTAGAATGATGCTGATGGTACCCAATGAGTGTGAGTGCAGGACACCTGAGATTAAGCAGACTTCCCTTAGAATGATAAATTCAGGCTCATCAAATTTTCTGGTTACCTGAGGATTAAGTAGAAACATCTAATACAATAAAAGTTTTGGTTTGGTGGGTTTTAGTTGAAGTTTTACTCTGGCAGCTTCTGGGCATGAGAATGACAACCTTTTAAGTTATTTCTTCTTGAAAAATCATGGCTAATTGAAAGTCAGAAAAACACTTGGGACCACTTGAGTTGCTGAAGTATAACACCCAGGATTCTCCCTTTTACTTAGAACTATCTGGTTCTATGAATATGTTATCCCAGTTGGAGTCAACAGAACAGCATTTTGTTGTGACTGTATTTGGAGTGAAATACCAATGTTTCATAGTTAGAAGGCAAGAATGCTCATAACTGATCTGGTTCCTGTTGATTGTTACCTCCTGTTTTTAGGGGGCTTTTGTGCATTGATGGCACAGTGTGACTTCTGCAGAGCTGAGAAGAAATGTGTCTTTTCTAACACTTTTGCCAGTAAGACAAATTTTAACAGCATAAATTGTGCTTATAAGGTAATAAGACTGATTCCATAAGGAGCACAAGGACAGTATCTCGTTGTTTTAGAGCTGTGCTCCATGTAGTAATATTCAAGAGGCTTTGCTTGGTTTTATTTTAAGAAACAAGAAAAAAGGGATTTTCTACTGACAGCAAGCACATTTTTTCCTTTGATTATACATGGGAAGTCATGCAAAGTATATTTACATATTAGCCATGTCACAAAAGAAAACACACACACACACACAAATAAAGAAAGTAAAAAAAAATATACCTCCATCTGCTCTCACAGTTCATCAGTTCTCTCTCTGGCACTGGATAGCATTTTTCATCAAGGGTCCTTTGGAATTGTCTTGGATCACCATCTTGGTCAGAGTAACTTAGTCTTTCACAGTTGATCTTCCTTACAGTTTTGCTGTTACTGTGTACAATAGTCTCCTGGTTCTGCTCACTTTACTTTGCATCAGTTCGTGTAAGACTTCCCAAGATGAAATCATCCTGCTAATTTCTTGTAGCATAACAGTATTCTATCACAATCATATACCATGATTTGTTTAGCCATTCCCCAATTTTGGGTGTCCTCTCAATTTCCAGTTCTTTGCCACCACAAAAATATCTGCTATAAATAATTTTGTATGTTTTTTTAGTTTCTTTTTTTGATACAGATCTAGTAGTGGTAGAATTGCTGGGTCAAAGGGCATGCACAGTTTTATAGCCCTTTGGGCATAGTTCCACATTGTTCTCCAAAATGTTTAGACCAGTTTACAACTCCACTAATAGTGCATTAGTGTACCTATTTTTCCACATCCCTTCCAACATTTGTCATCTTCCTTTTTTGTCATGTTAACTAATCTGCTAAGTATGAGGTATTATCTCAGAATTGTTTTAATTTGCGTTTTTCTAATCAGTAGTGATTTAGAGAATTTTTTCATGTGACTATTGATTTGATTTCTTCTTCTGAAAACTGCCTGTTCATATCCTTTGACCACTTATCAATTTAGGAATGGTTGTTATTTTTATAAATTTGGCTTAGTTCCTCATATAGTTGAGAAATGAAGACTTTATCAGAGAAACTTACTATAAATTTTTTCCCTCCAGTTTCTTGCTTTTCTTCTAATTTTGGCTGCATTGGTTTTGTTTGTGCAAAACCTTTTAAATTTCATATGATCAAAGTTATCCATTTTACCTCCTGTGATCTTCTTTATCTCTTGTTTGGTCATAAACTCTTACCTTATCTGTAAATCTGACAGGTAAATTGTTCCATGCTTCTCTAATTTACTTATGCTATCACCCTTTATGTCTAAATCATTTATCTATTTTTGACCTTATCTTGGGTTATCTTGGTGTATGGTCTGAGACAATGGTTTATGCCTAGTTTCTGCCAAACAGCTTTCCAGTTTTCCAAGTGACTTTTTGTCAAATAGTTAGTTCTTGTCCCTAAAACTTAGCTCTTTGGTTTCATCAAACACTAGATTACTGTGGTCATTTACCACTGTGAACTGTGCACCTAATCTATTCCACCGATCCGCAACTCTATTTCATAGCTAGTACCCAATTGTTTTCATGATTACTATTTTCTAATATAGTTTAAAATCTTGGTATTACTAGGCTGGCTTTTTTCACATTTTTTTTCATTGATTCCCTTGATATTCTTGACCTTTTGTTCTTCCAGATGATTGTGTAAAATTATCTTTTCTAGGTCTATAAAATAATTCTTTGGTAGTTTGATTGGTATGGCACTGAATAAATAAATTAACTTAGTTAGAATTGTCATTTTTATTATATTGGCTCAGCCTACTCATGAGCAATTAACATTTCTCCAGTTCTTTGAATCTGCCTTTATTTGTGTGAAAAGTGTTTTGTAATTGTGTTCATATGGTCCCAGGGTTTGCAGCAAGCATATTTTTAAAGATTCAACTAATTTGTATTTTGTTTTCCCTTTAATTTTGACATGGAATACATGCATTACTTCCTAGCATGGTATTATTTTTCTGTGATAGCAAAAGTCTTTGTGGTTGTTATTTGTATTTTGAAAGTTTCCTTTACTACTTGTTATGTTTGTAGATATAAGGGATGATTATTTCCCTTATATCTGCAAATATAACAAGTACTTAAGGAATCTTATTCTGCAAATTTCCAAATCTCTTCCTGACATTACTATTTTTGGTATATCACAGAAGCCATGACAATGGGGAAACTACACAAAGAAATCGGTCAACTAATTGTTCAGTCTGCAGAAGACCCAGAAAAGTCAGACAGCCAAGTGATTAAGGTAATTCTTTTATTCTCTGAATCAGTCAATCCACAAACACTTTTAAAGTGCTTCTGATGTGCTCGGCAATGCAGAAGCAGAGGAGGAGGAGAAGGAATGAGGTAGGAAGAAAATTAGGAGAGAGTCCTGAGAGCATCAAGGAAGAAAGAGTAGTTAACACTGTCAGATGCTGCCGAGTATAAAGGAGGATAATGGCTGAGGAAAGGCCACCAGATTTGGGTTTTAAAAAGGTCATTGGTCATTTGGAAGGAGTCATTTCAGAGGAATGATGAGGTTAGAAGCTGTGTTGGAGGGGGTTTAGGAGAGAAAGTGGAGGCACTGCATGTAGATGGCCTTCTCAGTGAGCTTGGCTAAGGAGGCAGGAGGTGGGGGACGCAGACAGGGGAGGATAGCAGGGATGGAGGGATCTGATGAGGATCTTTGAAGATGGAGGAGGTCATGTGGCCTGGAATAAAGGATGAAATAGTAAGCAATGATGTCGGGGGTTGTGAGGTGAAGGATGGGCAGGTGAGAAGAGGAGAAAAAAGTAGTTCTTGGTAGCCTTGATTTTTTTCCCCCAGCAAAGAATGATGCAAGGGCCTCAGGTGGGAAGTTTGGGGGAAGGGATGCTGTTTGAGGAGAGATGAAAACAGGTTTGGAATAGCCATTGTGGAGAGCAGGATAGAGAAGATAGTCAACAAACATTTATTATAGATGCTTGCTATGTGCTAGGCACTGTGCTGAGTATTGAAGATACAAAGAATAGCAAAAACATGGTCCCTGTCTTCAGAGAGCTCACATTGTAATGGGGGAAATAACATGCAACAATTGTACATATAAGATAGATAGTGGAAATGGAAGACGACTTCAGAGGGAAGGCTCTAGCAGAGGTGAGGGAGAGGAGCCTAATGAAAAGGCTCCTTGCAAAAGCTGAGATTTGAACTGAGTCTGGAAGGAAACCAGGAGGTAGAGGTGAAGGAACGCATCCCAGGCATGCGGGACAGAAACGGGGCTGGGAGGTGTAGTGTTGTGTTCAAGAAACAGCAAGAAAGCCCACGTGTCTGGTTTGTGGAGCACAGGGATAGCAAGAGCGAGCTCAGTGAGGAGAGGAGTGACCTGGTCAGCACTGTGCTTCAGGAAGAACACTTTGACAGCTGTGATGATGATGGGTGACAGTGGGGAGAGAACTAAGAGAAGGAGACTAGGTGTGAAGCAATGGAAACATGTCCCGGAGCGGCAGCTCTGTGACTAGAGAAAGGGATATGCTGTGATGACAGGAGCAGTGGGACTTGGCTTGTTGATTCAGTAAGATTGGCTACACGTGGGGAGTGGGGGATAAGATTTAAGTTTGGCTTTGGGTGACCAGGAGGATGATGGTGGTACTCTCCACAGCAATAAGGAAGGTCAGAACTGCAGGGATGCCCGTCAATTGGGGAATGACTAAACAAATTGTGGTATGTGTTTGTGATGGAAAATTACTGTGTGAAAATTTGGAACTCAGAATCTTGTGGAAGTAAATGTTGAAAACAAAAAGTTAACAAGAATTTTATTTTTTTATGGTCTTGCTTTAAAATTTGTATCTCATGTCATACATGTTGCCCTATCGTAACCAAAACGTTACTGGGCCAGGTTGGTGAGACAGTGGAGAAAGAAATATGGGAAGAGAAGGTTTCAGAACTATGAACAACAGGAAAAAGATAGATTCAAGAGGCACTGGGTGTTGATTTTCTTTTTTGTTTTAATGCTGTCTACAGTTAATTTATTTTTTAAATTAAATTAAATTATTTTTTGTTAAATTAAAAAAAAAGAAAATTACTGTGCTATAAGAAATGATGAACTCAGTGATCTTAGAAAAATACAGAAAGACTTGCACAAATTAAAAAGAGTGAAATGAGCAGAACCAACAGAACATTATATACAGTAACAGCAATATAGTTTTTTTCTGTATTTTATTTTTTCCAATTACATGTAAAGATAGTTTTCAACATTCGTTTTTGTAAAATTTTGAGTTCCGAATTTTTCTCTCTCCCCTTCGCCCTCTCCAAGACAGCTAGCAATATGATATAGGTTGTACATGTACAATCATGTTAAATGTATTTCCATAGTAGTCATATTGTGAAAGAAGAATCAGAATAAGGAAAAACCATGAGAAAGAAAAAACAAATAACAAAAAAAAAAGTGAAAATAGTATGCTTCAATCTGCATTCAGGCTCCACAGTTCTTTCTGTGGATGTGGTTAGCTTTTCTATTATGAGTCTTTTAGAATTGTCTTGGATCATTGTATTGCTAAGAAGAGTTACCTGTCATAGTTAATCATCACACAGTGTTGGCTGTTGCTCTATATAATGTTCTCCTGGTTCTGTTCACTTCACTCAGCATTAGTTCATGTAAGTCTTTCCTGGTTTTTCTGAAATCAGCCTGCTCATCATTTCTTACAGCACAATAGTATTCCATTACATTCATATACCACAACTTTTTCAGCCGTTCCCCAATTGATGGGCATGCTCTCAATTTCCAGTTCTTTGCCTCTACAAAAAAAGCTACTATAAATATTTTTGTATATGTAGGTCTTTTTCCCTTTTTTATGATTTCTTTCGGATACAAACCTAGTGGTGGTAAGCAATATTGTTTTGAGAACAACTTTGAGTGACCAAATCACTTTATTATAAATACCCAAATTAACTGCAAAGGTCCTATCACACACACACACACACACACACACACACACACACACACACACTAATGGTAGTCACTTGGGGGGGTGGGAATAAAGGGGGAGAAAAAAAGAAAAAAAAGCTATAGTTGTGTATTTAAAAGGAATAGCAAGTTCTGCAAAATGCAGCTTCAAGTGCAAACCTCTTTTTTTCTATTACACTTTGTTATGGAAATGCTTGTTTTATTTCTTAAGTTCAGAATAAAAAAAAAGAAAAGTTCAGAAAAGGGGAGTTTTTTGAGGGAGGATCGAAGTTAGGGCCTGCTACTTAAGTAAAGCATCTTGAAATAGAATTATACACTCTTTTTTACATTATTTCTTAGCACTTTGTAAATATGACATTAAGCACAACACCATTAAAGAGGACCAATTCCATAGGTAATTTGCTTGTTGGGCGATTGACCCGGGGGTGTTAAAAGTGATATTTCATAGCATTACAGTGGGAGTTGGTTGTTATGTATTAGTAACATTATTACAAAGTAGTGGTCAAGGTAAATGTTACGTAAGATATGCCTAAATAGTCAACCATTGGTGAGTCTATAAGTTATCTGCATTCTTTTCTTCTTCCTTGCCTACTCCCAACCTCACCTCCCCTGACTGGCTCATTGCTTTATGACTTAATTAGAGAAAGTAGATGAGGAAAAAGAAAGGAAGTGGAATTGGTTGTTCTTATTTTATAGAAGAGGAAAATGAGACCAAGGAGAGGTTGAGTGTCTTACCTAAGGTCCTACATTTAGTAGGTGTTGAAGGTAGCAAGGGAATCGAGGTCTTTTCTGACTCCCCACTCTATCATTATTTGCACTGTACTTAACACCTCTCCAGCTTATCCTCCTCAGATTACCTACCATGTATTTACTTGTCTGTGTACATGTTGTACATCCCCTCACAGGAATGTAAGCTCCCTGGAGGGCAGGAACCATTATGTTTGCTTTTGTATGCCAGCACATACCCCAGCACCTAGCCCACCGGAAGAATTTAATACATGCTGGTGGAATTGCTGAAGTCACAGGACCTGGAACTTGACTATACAGAGCCCCAAGCTGGTCCACAGTCTAAAAGAGAAAACCCCCTTATTCCATTCAGCGCTAGTCACAGGTCAGATAAATATATTTAATTCTTTGCATGTGTGTACATACCCCCATACCCCAAGTACACACATGAACCCACATACAGACCCTAAGCACCCAGATACATAACACCACAAGCACACACACACACCCCAAGTGCACACACAAGCGCATGCACAGACCCACATCTCAATCACACACATAGGTGCATGTATATATACACACCTCAAGAACACATGCACGGATGCACATACACACACACCCTTCCCAAGCATATACACACACAGGTGCACATTTGTATACATACCCCAGGAACACACACACAGATGCACACACACATACACACCAAGCAATGCACACATCCGACATCCTCCAAAGTTGCCTCCCAGTTGTTAACTTTGGTAAAGAATTTGGGCCTCAGTTTTTTCTGTTCTAACGTACACATTTCTTTCCTCTGTTAAAGGATATTTCACTTAAAACAAGAGAAATCTTGACCAATCTGGCATCATTTGCAGAAGTTTCTGATGATGGAGAGAAACCAAAACTCAGCTTTGAGGCACTGAAACAAAAACGATTTCCACCAGCTACAGAAAATTTTCTGTGTCATCTTGCAGCTGCTGAACAAATGCTTAAAATCTGATTTCATGACAGACTGTGTAGCTGATGGTCAGTATGAAGCTCTTCTTTACTATGATGATCGCCTCATGTCAAATTCTAAAAGTAGCAAAGGAAAAATTCTATTTTTAATGATTTATTTGAAAGTTTTGACCTTTGATTTGTAATACACTGATGCGCCTCTGGAAACACTTCTCATTTTCTCTCTTCTCACGGTTTTATAAAGTCAGTAGAGTTGAACAAAATGGTGAACTACCGCAAATAATGTGACCACTTGGATCCTAGCATAAGAGCAAAACTAACAGATGCTTTTCAGAGTTACAGAAAACCAGAAAGCCTTCAATTTAGTAATATAAAAACAGTCCAGTTTATCTCATTACATAGCCATAATAATAATAATAATGATAATGGTTTATTTTCAGTAAGCAGCCTGAAATTTTGCTTTGTAATCTTCTGCGAAGAACTTGACTTCCTCATGAGGACCTCTACTTTCTGAGCCAGACAACAGAAATTCTGCAGAATTGTCTCAAAGATCATTAAAAAGACACTGCAGGAGCACTTTCTTGTATCAAAAAGTTTGTTTTCTTGGCCTTTGAGCATTTTGCCTGTAATATTGGGTTTGCAGAGATTTTATACTTAGGAGTAGACAACTTTAATAGTTCACGTTTATACTGTTATGGAATTAAGCATCTGGCTTCCTAAAGCCATCAGTATACTTCAAGTAACCTTGTGCTAGAAATACTCCTGGGGGAATCTGTATGTCATACATAGATGTCTGTGTGTCAGAAATAACTTTTATAGTCAATAAAGGAGTGTGAGAATCACGTCTTTGCTAGAGCCAAAACTTAAGGGAACCATTTTAAGGATTTTGTTATAGGTAATTTGGTTATTTTGTTATAGGTAATTTGGTTATGTGGCAAAGCAACTATCCTTGTTCATATACTATAATTTTTTTTTAATAATTGGAAAATTTTTTAAAATTTCTAAGTTAGCATGAATGTTCAGACTATGTGTGCCAGTTATTTTGTTTAATGTGATCATATATTTGCTTTATCTTAACATAGCACTGACATCTTAAGAATCCTTGCCAAGAAATAGACTCAGTAAGGAATTTAGTTAAAAGCTTCTTTCACTTTCTTCTGAGTGTTAGAAGGCTAATGTTAATCAAATGTTTCTTTGTTTTTTCATTTTGGTCTTTAAATTGAAAGGATGTTTACTAAGGAGAACCAAGTGAAAACTAAATCTGCACTTTATAAAAATGCATAGTATGAATAACATGTTTATTTTGTGTCTATTTTGTTCTGAGTCCAATTTGCTACTTATCAGTTTTTAAAACCACAGATTCATTATATTATTAAATGCAATTATTTTTGATACTTGATAAAGATTTGGGTGGTTGAAATCTCTCCTCCCTTTCATTTCTTATTAACTCCGACTAAATGTGGCATCATGAGTAGAATTATTGAAAAATTGCAACCAATAAGCAAAAAGAATACTTAAATTGGACAATTAAAACCTTATCGCTTGGTTTATTTTGTAATTTTATTCTGTAAATTATACCCCCAAAAAGTTGGGATTTGGAATAACTTTTCCCAGAAGTCTCCACTGCAATTTCAAATCAGACCATTTCTCTTTCAGAAACAATAGCAGCAAAATGTTAATGTTTCCACGTATTCACCTTTTCATCAGCCAAAACCTACATCATTTGAACATTCTATACATTCATAGTGTTCTGTTTATTTAACTCCGTTTTAGTAGAGTCATCACAGTATCATGTTCCAATTTTTTTGTTTTTGTTTTTTTTTATTAATTTATTTTTAGTTTTCAACATTTACTTCCATAAGCTTTTGAGTTTTAAATTTTCTCCCCCTCCCTCCCTGCTTCCCTTCCCAAGATGGCATGTAATCTGATATAGGCTGAACATAATATATTCCTATTAAACATATTTTCTTTTTAGTCGTGTTGTAAAGAAGAATTAGAACCAATTGGAGGAACCACAAAAAAGAAGAAATAAAACAAAACAGAAGAAAAAAAAATAGCAAATAGCATGCTTCAATCTGCTTTCAAACACCATAGTTCTTCCTCTGGATATGGATAGCGTTTTCCATCATGAGACTTTTGGAGAAGTCTTAGATCCTTAAAAGGCTGAGAAGAGCTAAGTCTATCAAAGTTAGTTATCGCATGATATGGCTGTTACTGTGTACAACGTTCTCCTGGTTCTGCTCACTTTACTCAGCATCAGTCCATACAAGTCCATATTCCAATGTTTTAATGAAGTGTAAGGAAACCAGATGATCCTGGTTTCTCAAAGGTCATGCTAGTGATGCTAGCCATGCTACAAACTCTGGTGGGTTCTAGCAATCCATAAAGGCTTCGGTATGGTCTTGGAGATAGACTGTTACCCAGGGATAATTCCAGGTAGGTTCAGAAAGGCTCATCACAAATAGATTGGCTAATTAAGTGATGAATTCTTTGACCATATCACATGGAATTTATAGCAGAATCAGCTGTTTGTGTGTAGTCAGATCAGCTAGTTAAAGACAAGGACAAAACCTTTGGAGAATTAGAAGAAAGATAAATATGAAAAGACACTATGAACGATTAAAGCAAATCTGTTCAAAGTAGCCATTGATGTCCAAAAATGGAAAGCAGGAAAGGGTATAAGTGTTTTTGGTAGAAATTTAAGCAGTGAAAAACCACAAGAAGACCAAAAGGACCAGGAAACCACCATAGCCAAGCCAATCCAATAAACATTTATTAAGCACCTCCTATGTGCCAGGCATTTGCTAAGCACTGGGGATACATTTAATAAAAAGAAAGCCAGCACATACTCAATATCCTTGACATTTAGAGGGAAGTGGCAGCCTAGAGCAACACCAGTGTTAGAGTACAAACTTATTTGTAAAACACTGTGATAGCACGGTGTCCTGGTGAGAGCTGGCCTCAGAGACCTGGGTTTAAATCCTGCCTCTGACACATAATGGCAAATCACTCCACCTGTCAGGTTCTCTAGACAATTCTAAAAGACAGATTAAGGGACTGTGCTGCATTTGTTAAGGGAATTTCCTCATCCTGGAGTTGCCTATATAAGTGAAATCACCGGTTAAATCCAGTCCAGTTGAGCATAGTTGAAGTTGATAGAAGATAGTTGAAGTATAGTTGAGACCAATATGTCGTAAAATAGCAAAAAACAGGAGAAGCAAAAATAAGTTAACAGAAAGCTTGGCAATGGGATTCAACTAATTTCTATCATGCTCAGAATATTTATATATTAGCAGGAGGAGAAAAGGTGATGGAATAGATTGGTCAACATTTGTATAGCAATCTCCTACAAGAGGGTCCCAATGGCCCTAGGTGCTAGAGCCTCCACTCCCTCCAATACTTTGTACTGATTTTCCATATATTTATATGTGTACATGTTATAGACTAGAATATAACCTCCTTGAGGACAGGAACCATTTCATTTTGCATCCCCAGTGAATAGCATAGTACCTGGCACATAGGCACATAATGCCTGTTGGTTGGTCAGCCATCAAAGACAATGAAACCATTTGGTTTCACATTTGGACACATTTGGACTGAACACCTCAGTCCCTAACATGCTTTATGAGATGAGCCAGGTCAGACTAAGTATTCAGAGAAAAATATCTGTGCCGGAGGAGAGATTGATTTGAAAACACTGGAGAATCATTTTGCCAGGTCTATCAGGGAGAAGACACCAAAGAATGGAAATCATTATGGATAATATTTACTATCCCAAAAAGATGATTGAAAGGACATCTAGTAATTTCTGGCCTATAAGCTTACTTTCTCATCTTTATAAAATCTTTGTGAAACTGATCTTCACTCAGTTGACTTAATGATACAAAGACTACAACACCCCATTTAGATAGCTTCAAACATTTATAAAACACCTGCTACGTGTCAGGTCCTGTGCCAAGAACTAGGAGTACAAAACCAAGCAAGACAAACCCTTGCCCTCAAGGACATGGCTGGGATGTAGCTTAAAAACCTGATTCCAGCCAGGACGAAGTAAAAGCTCACTTAACAGCTCAGTGGCCCAGGGTGGAGTCCAAGGATGGGAGGTAGGGAGATGGCAATGATGGCTGGAATGGAGGCAGCATGGTATAGGTATGGACAGGAAGTGGTATGGAGGCCTGGCTCAGCTGTTCAGTATTTTAAATGATTTCCAGCTATTCCTTGACACAAGACTTCATTTATTTAAAAATAAAAGTTTTGCAGTTTTGCCTTTTGTACTCCACTTTATTTTTAACTTAACTTCTCCCTTTCCTGAACCCTTGCTTATAAGAGAAAAAAATTTAAGGAAAACCAACTGACACACCAAGTGTGTCTCTATCCCATCTTCCACATCTGTCATTCTTCACTTCTCTACTTAAGGAGTAAGATATGTTTCATCATCAGTTCTCCAGGACAGAGGTTAGTTATAATTAGAGCTTGATCACTTTTCAGTGTTTATGTGTATACATATATATATATATATATTATATATATACACACACACACACATATATGTATGTATATATTGTGTACAGTATATTATTCTCCCTGGACTTTGCAAACCTTAAAGCACCATATAAATGTTAACTAATTTCCTTGTTTTTCTGAATTCCTTGACACTCATTGTTTCTTGTGGTGTGGCAATAGTGTGCTTCGGTCATTTACCACAATTTGTTCAACCATTCTCCATCAATGGGCAGCTTGTTTTCAGTTTCTTACTATTACAAAAAGTACTGCTATAAATATTTTGTTATACATGGGATACTTCCCTCAATCTTTGGCTTTGGGGGGAAGAGGATATATATGCAGCAGTGGAATTGCTAGATCAAAGGGTATATGAACAGTTTAGTGATTTTTCTTGCCTAATTCCAAATTATTTTTCATGAAGATTAGACCAATTCACAGTTGCACCAACAGTGTAATTAACATGCTTGTCTTATAGCTCCTTACCCCCAAAACCTACTATTTCCATCTTTTATCATCTTACTTTGAATTGCATGAGGAGAAAACTCTCTTTAAAACACACACACACACACACACACACACACACACACACAGTCAATCAATGTTCTCCTGGTGATGCTGTATGATTGTAAATCTTTGGAAGGATCAAAGTTTGCAGCAATGACAATCTAGTTATAAGAAGTGGCATAAGGGTAGCTATCCAAGGAATGTGTGGTCTGAAATGAATGTGGGTTGGTCCTGTAGGAAAAGTGAAGGATACCAAACAGCTCAAGTGCTATACTGGTACCCAACAGATACAAGAAGAACTAGTAGACGACCTCCAGCACCCTGGTCAGGACTCTCTGGAAGCTCTGTGGAAGAACATGGACAAAAATAATATAGGATGAGAAGACATAGAAGGCTTATCATCTGCACCATTATGTGAATCTCAGCACTGCCAAGATCACTGATATAATTAAGTATAAATACTGGGGGGGTGTGTGTGTGTGTGTGTGTGTGTGTGTGACCCTGACAATATGCTGGGTATATTTTACCTAGTATAACTATAGCTCTAGATCTTTTTTATATAATGGAAAACTTTTTGAAGCTTCTCTTGTTACTCATATTAAACTATTCTAGCTATGGTGAAAGTTATCCTCTGGATCATCAACTCTTTCTTTAAAATATTGATTTAAATAGAGTTCATCAGTTTGGCAAGGTCTCTCTTACATGATTTCACAAAAGACAACTTGTTCTATAGCATGAGTTGAGTACCTTTCTTTCCCAGAGAGAAGAAAACTTGCCTGTTTGGTTATCAGCTTGGTGAGTGTTTGGTGTTTAAGCATATTATCACATCTAATCTCAAGTCGAACAAAATCATAATTTAAAATAAGGAAATTAATGCCATTAACTGTATGTCAGGGATGGTGAGCATTACTAATCTACTTTGCAAACACTGAACAATAGATTTTATAAAAATTTTAATAAATAGTAATTTCAGAGGAGTATCTATAAAAGAATTCCATCACAGGACAGGTGCAACCTCTTGGGTATTGAATGTGTAAAATTGAACAAATTCTCTCCTCTCCCCAATCCTGGTTTTTTTTTTTTTTAATATACATACACACATATAAACACACATATATCTCCCGCCCAATGACAAAAATATACTAAATTTGTTTGACACAGTGATCTGATTCTGATTCCAGCCTCCCAGTAAATGGAAACTGCTAGAGACAAAAAATAATATTAAGTGCTGGCTGAGGATCCAGCTAAGGCAGAACAACGTTGTTCTTTCCTTCAAGCTGCCTTTTGGTGTAAAGTATCTTGATCAGCTAGGTCTCCAGACAGTGAATGAAAGTGACTTCAGCAACCCTTGAGGCTGTTCTATACCTCAAAAAAGATTGCTATCTGTGACATACAAAGACCCTAAAGCTTCACTGTCATCAATTTCACAAAGAGAGAAAAGGCATAGACATATAAGCCTGGAATCTTGAGAAAATAATATTTTAGGGGAGGGATTTTTGGGTACTCAGGTACTGCTCTAGCTTCCTTCTAATTCTAAGCCTCTGTGACTAAGTTCTGTGAGAAGACAAGCCATGCTGAAATTTCAAACTGGTCTTTAAAGTCCTCTATTATAAAAGAGATCTGTTTCCTCTGTCAAGGACTGGATTTCTGGTTCTAGAGAGGTTCGCTGTATCTGAAAAACAAAGACAAATTGGTAAGATTTATGACATAGTTTCTTTGTTGCCCTAGACATCTAGGTAAACAAAACAAAGCAAAACAACCTTGTTTTTTATAGAAATACTTTATTTCAAGCTTAGTCTTTTGCAAGTCTCACAAAGACACCATGACAGTGTTTTAAAACATACTAATTGAGATGCACCTGAAAAAAAGTTCATCTTAAAGCTATATTAAATTTTTAACTTTTTCATGTCTATTTGATAGTATTCCATACTATCAACTAGTATGTTTTAAAATGTCACAGTGTCTTTGAGAAAGAGTGTTCATCATTGTGAAAGACTAAATCTGAAATAAAGTATCACTATAAAGAATAAGGTTTTTTTTTAAAAATATCTATACCTATATGCTCTATCTAGGGTTCATTACTTCAAAAACTTGTTAAAATTTTTTGGGTTTTTTCTTGTTAACATAAATATATTTTACATATTTATATATAAATAGTATGTATATTACATATACATTTATATTTCATGTTCCAAACAAGAGTTCACCAGTAGGATGGCAACCTGCATGTAGCCTCCCCTGCTGTAGCCATCCAGGATCTTGGAAAAGTCAGGCTGCCCTCAAATGTGAAGCACTTTAGGTCACTGGCAAAGGCCTGGCTGGCCACATCCTAGAGTTCCTGCATGGTCCCACAGTAAAGCAGAGTAAGTCTGGGTGCCCATGGTTTGGGGCAATGTCTTGGGACAAAGATGACATTGATGGGCTTAGGTTCCTCCCAATCCCATCACAACCACCTTTATGTTCCTCTCTCAATGCACAGTTGCCATGAAACTCAACCACCACATCCATTCCAGGGGTTGCCAATCCATGTTCTAGGCTGAAAACGTTTTGGGGGTCTATAAAATCAGTGGTATGTCTGTCAGAGGCTGAATTACGGGAGAACTGCTCAAGAAGCAGTGAGTGACTTCTAAGGAGGGACAGGGTCAAAAGACAATAGAATAAATGGGGGGGCAGGATAGGATTAAGGGAAATACACTTAGTTTTTCACATGACTACTATGGAAGTGTTTTGCATGACTACACATGTATAACCTATATCGAGTTGCTTGCCTTCTCAATGAGGGTGAGTGGGGAGGGAGGAAGGGAGAAAATTTGGAACCTAAAGTTTTGGGTTTTTTTTGGTAGTTGGGGTTAAGTGACTTGCCCAGGGTCACATAGCTAGTAAGTGTCAAGTATGTGGTCTGTACCAAATACCAAGTATCCACTGTGCCACCTAGCTCCCCCGGAATCCAAAGTTTAAAAACAAATGTTAAAAAATTGTTTTCACGTGCAACTGGGAAATAAGATATACAGGCAATGGGATATAGAAATCTATTCTGCCCTATAAAGAAAATTGAAGGGGAAGGGGATGGGGGGGGACAGAAGGGAGGCCAGATTAGGGGAAGGGGTATTCAGAATGCACACTCTCTTGGGGAAAGGGGAGGGACAAGATGGAGAGAAAATTTCGAACTCAAAATCTTGTAGAAGTGAATGTTGAAAACCAAAATAAATTAAGAAAAAAAAGAAGAAGCAGTGAGTGACATGTAGTCACAGAGGATAAAAATGGAGGGAGAGGAACAAAGTCATCAACCTCTCTGACACCTGCACAGAGTCCCAGCTCATCTTCCTGTCATTGACATGGTGATCTGATTCCAGCTTCCCTATATAGGGAATAGTTATAACTAGAAATTGTGCTAGAGCAAAAAAAAATTATAGTAAGTACTAGTTGAGGATTTAGCTAAGGCAGAACAACTAAAGAAAAATACTTTGCAGGTTCTGTACAATTTACTAAATATTTCTACAGAACATGCAACAGTCTTAACAATAGACGAACACCAAAATGTTTGGGGAAGCTCACCCATTTGGGGTTTGCAATTTGGGTCTGTGAATTTGATTTTTAAAAATTATTTTGATAACTGTATTTCAATATAATTGGTTTCCTTTCTAATCATATGTATTTCATTTTACGTATTTAAACACATTATTCTGAGAAGGGATCCACAGGTTTCACCAAAGGGATCCATGATAGAAAGAAGGTCTCTAGTTTTTTTTTTGTTTTGTTTTGTTTTCGGTGAGGCAATAGGGGTTCCTCATCTGTAAAATGGGGATAATTATTGTATCTAATTCACAGGATTGTTGTGAGGATCAAATGAGTTAATACGGGGTGTCCCAAAAAGTCTTAGTGCAGTTCAAAGCTATTAGAGCTTAAAGTATAGTATAAGTATGTAAATCTGAGCTATTTTTATGGCAAAAAGTACTGGATCCACCTTCCTTTGCCAGATAATCACTGACATTTACAGGGATAAGAGATAGGAACTGCATTTCATTGGTATAGGGAACTTTCCAGGTAAGGAGACTCCCTCTAACAATGAAGGCTGGCTTCTTCTGGGCAACTTAATGTCAGAGAATAACCTAGAGCAAAGGGATCACACCCATGGCCCCTGGGCTGCATGTGGCAACCAAGCCAGATTAAAATGTGGTGCCTATCTGATTTTCATGTGCTGACATATTAAAAAAAAATTGTAAACACATGTGGTTTTCTAAATCAATATGCAGTCCATAGGCATCCTTATGCAACAAGAGGGGATTGACTTGCTTAAGTCCCATGTCTAGTTTATGTTGGAGGTAAGACTTGAACCCAGGTCTTCCTGGTTCTGGGCCAGCTCTCTATCCACTACAATACAGCTGCCTCTCTCTTTTTTTTCCATCTCTACTTCTCCCTAATAGTCATGCATGCATGTGCATATATAAATGTACACACGTATGTATACATATATGCATATACACACACTAGATATACACATATGTATCTATACTGATGCATTATATATCAAATTTACTATCTATAAATGTACTTTATATACTTTAAATGTACTTTACTTTAAATATACTTTAGTAAAAGTACTAAATGTACTTTAAAGTTTTCAAAACACTTTACATATGTCATCTCATTTGATCATCAAGAGTCATGTGAGGTAAGCAGGTATCTTTACCCTGATTTTACAGATGAGGAAACTGAGGCTTAATCAATAAGCATTTATTATGTACCTACTATGTGCCAGGAACTGATAACTGCTGGGGATTCAAAGGAAAAAAAAATGCAACAGTCTGAGAGAAGTTACTATGACTTGCTTATAGTTAAACACATAGTATGTGTCATAGATAGGCATCAAACCAAAGTCTCTTCTGGTTCCAAGTTCAGCACTCTTCACTATGCCACATGATCTCCCAGTAATGCTATATTTTATGCCTATCCCCTAAAAAGAGCACAGTAGTGTTACAAACGTATGCTTCCTCCCAAGGGTACTAATAAATTTTGGCTTTCCTCTTATACCCCATCCCCAACTTAACTTTGATGGTAGAAATAAATGACATAAAATTCAAGATCACCATAACATAGTTTTCAGGGGGCTGCACTATGGAAGAATTGCTGTATCAAGCCTCTATTATGGTCTTAGGCAATTAAAAAATGTAATAATGTCCAGGGGCAGCTAGATGGCAGAGTGGATAGAGCGTAGGGCCTAGATCAGGAAAACTTATCTTCCTGAATTCAAATCTGGCCTCAGATACTTACTAGCTGTGTGACCCTGGGCTCTGTTTGCCTCAGTTTCCTCATTTGTAAAATGAGCTAGAAAAGGAAATAGTAAACCACTTGTCAAGAAAACTCCAAATGGAGTCATGAAGAGTTGGACAGGACTGAAACAAACAACATGAAGCAATGACTTGCAGGTACAGAAGATGGAAATGGAGGGAGAGATACCTAGGAAAGTCAAAGGAATTTTAACATGCCACACATTTATTCATTTTAAAGTTTCTGATTCCTCCAATTCAAATTAGCAAATATTTATTAAGCTCCTGATGTGTAGAAGGTCCCAAGTTAATTGATGGGGAGACAATAATGAAATAAGATAATCTCTACTCTCCTGAGGCAGGACTCAAAAAAGGTCGAATTTAAGTAATTCCCATTAAATATTCAAAAGGGACTTACCTGTCCTGTCTGTGGAAATAGACAAAATGAAACTGGTACCATCAATCCCATTACCAGAAGAGTCACATTTAACTTCATGACCATCAGAAACTTCGGATTTTGATGAACAATGTTGGTCCTAAGGAAAGAAAGTTACACCTGCTAAACCTTGCTACAAAATTATATTAGCTTCTGAAGCAGGCACTTTACAGTCTGACATAATGATATCAGAGTCACTAGTTTTATCACCTTCATTGCTATTTTATTTGAGTCTGTTCCCATAGCCCCACCAAGCCCCACCAAATAATGTACACTGTGGTCCTAGAGTTATGTCAGGTAACCCTATGTTCTGACCTGCTGCCTTCTCCTTGCTCATCTAGCAGATGATGGGGAACACCTTTCTCAACTATATAGAAACCAGAAGGCCCACCCTGAAGGTGAGGAGGAAGGATGCACTGGGCGGAGCTCCAAATAATGAGAACCAGCAGGTTGGATGTTTTAAAAGGGTGTTGGCTCATTATAAAGGCAGAGTAGCCAAGGAAGGCACGGATGTAACTCAGGTTTCTAGCTACATTCTTTTAGGGACAAACTTTAGTAGTCAAACGTCAAGAAGGCCTTTTTCTCACACTTGTTTTTGATAAGGGAGGTAAGCCCATTGAGTCTGCTGTCTTCTATTATCACTCATACTGGTTCAATAAATGAAGACCTTGGGTCAAGACAAAAAATACAGGACCATGCTGAACAGTGGTCTTAATAGGATTTAGCTCTAGAAAAGCCTTTGGAGATCATATTGTCTCCAAAGTGAGGACTGGGAGATGGTGTGGGTATGTGGCATGACTCGTGATCCTGCCTCCAATTGCTAGTGCATCCTTCCCAAACTACCTTGCACTGAACTTCATTATATTTATTCTATTTATGTAAATAGACACATTACATACATATATAATATATATAATATGTATACACATATGTATAGATACGTACATGCATATGTGTGTATATGTATATTGTCTTCTTAATTAAAATGCAAGCTTCCTATGGCTGGGGATTATTTATTCTTTATATTTTTATCCCCAGTTCCTAACATGGTACCTGATACATAGTAGGCATTTAATAAATGCTTGTTTATTGGTTGTTTTGTTTCTAACAAAACCACATCTACCTGTATTCCCTAACTCTTCTCCCATTCTGCTCCACTCTTTATTGTGCAAGCACCCAAAATACCCGCTCTCGAATCAGACATCAGCCCCTCAGGGCAGTTGTAAGCTAACCACTACATAGACATCCACAGCAGCAGGTGGTACAGGTGCCACTGGGAAAATCTCACATATGCACAAACACACACACATACACCCCAGCTCCCCTAGCATACACATTCCCTCCCCTCACCAGATCTCCTCATGGCTGCAGCAAGTGCCTCTCAAAGAGTGACAAATGAGTAACTCTTTTCATTTTAAGTGGGACAAAGTAAATCATACAGGATAATCTGTCCTGGATGGGTTGTGGTTTTCATAACAATTCATTTTGTTATCTTCCTCCTAAACCCATCTCTCTTCCAAACTTCTTTGTTGCTGCTGAAGGCACCGCCATCCTTCCAGGCACCAGGTTTACAATCTTCACGTCATCCTCAGTTCCTCACTCTCCCTCATTCCACATAGCTAACCAGCTGCTAGATGTTGTTGTTTCTACGTCCATAACATCTCTCTATTCACTTAACCATCATCCTAAATCAGGGTCTTTTCATTTCTCAACTAGACTATTCCAAAAGCTTCCTAATTGGCCTCCTTGCTTCAAGTCTCTCCTTTTTCCAAATTATCCTTCACACAGCTGTTAAAATTATTTTCCTAAAATGCAGGTCTCACCATGTTGTCTCCCTACTCAATAAACTCTAGTGTTCTCCTACTGACTCTAGATCAAATGTGATACCATCTTTATCTTATCCTTATTAAATTTATATTTTGTGTAAGTTTTATAATACACATGTATTTTATAATACTTTAATTACTATATATACTTTAATATTATTTTTATTTTATTTATTATTTTATAATTTAATAATTATAATACTTTACTATAATAATAATTTAAAATACAATACATATATTAGAATACATACTCAAAAATTTTTTACTGGTAGGGATGTATAATTGAAAAACTCTGTAGAACATTGATATAATCTAATCTTATCATTTTACAATGAGGGATGTGAGGTCAGAGAAAAGAAGTGACTTGCTAAGACATCTAAATGTGACAGAGATAGTAAAGTGATAGAGCCAGGATCCAAACCCAGGTGTTCTGTCTTGAAATCCATGGTTCTATATACCCACTACCTCCCCAACCTCAAACTTACTCATCCCAATTTTAACTGGTTTTGCTATACTGAAGAACTGGGGGTGGTGGGGGAGGGAGGAGGATGGTATTGAAATAACTTTTTTAAAGCAGTATTTGTCTTTTTCTATAAAAATTGAGATTTAAGATTACTACTTTTTTGAAATGAGTCTTACTTAGACAGCAGTGAGTTAGCTCTTACCTTTCCAAAAAGTATGAAAACACATTTGAAAGAAGCATTGAAGTCCCAAAGAGCAAACCTCTAGACAATGCTGTTTCTCCAACTGCCTAAAGAAAGTGCAAAGTCAAATCAGGATGCTATAAAATTTTAACACTATTCTAAAATGACAAATTCGGGGGCAGCTAGGTGGTGCAATGGATAGAGCTCTGGCCTTGGAGTTAGGAAGACATGAGTTCAAATTTGGCCTCAGACACTTGACACTTACTAGCTGTGTGACCCTGGGCAAGTCACTTAACCCTCATTGCCTCAGCAAAAAAATAAATAAAGTGACAAATTTTAAGTATCAGACCCTTTATGTTTTTTCTTCCTCCAAAAACTTTTGGTTATAATGGTCACCACTAATTATAGCCTTCAAATGTGAAAAACAAAATGCCTTTGTGAAGTAAAGGCAACAAAGGAACTACACCATAAACATTAAAGTTTAACCACAGTGGTTAAAGCTCACAGCCTTCTCTTTTCAACAAAACCTTTTCAACACACACACACACACACACACACACACACACACTCATGTGTGTACACATGCACACACACACGACCACAAATTCCTACCTAAGAAGCAGTAAGAAAACCCTCAGGGTCACTTGTCTTGGGAACTTCTTTCTAAAAGATTTACTTAGAAGGGAAGGTTGGGATCATTTAAGGTCCAAAAAGCTTCTATTGGGATAGAGTAAAATCTTCCCAATTTGAAGTACAAAAGAGAATAGGGGGGCAGCTAGGTGGTGCAGTGAACAGAGCTCTGGCCTTAGAATCAGGAGGACTTGAGTTCAAATCTAGCCTCAGACACTTAACACTTACTAGCTGTGTGACCCTGGGCAAGTCACTTAACCCTGATCACCTCACCCCCCCCAAAAAAAGAGAATAGGTAGCGAAAAGCTACTGTTCCCCACCTATTGTGTTGGCCGTATAAACTAGCACTGCCTGATCTACCACAGCCTGGCACAATGCCAACTGTATTTGAAAAACAAAATTTCCTTGCACTTACAGAGATATTATAATTCACATCAACCAAATATCAGAACACAGAATGCAAAGTAATGTACTGGAGGAAGCTGGGAAGTGGATAAGAGGGATACGACTTCCTCTCTTCTCAAAACAGAATATTCAGTCCTTTGCCTGAAGTGTGAGTGGATAGGAGAGCTCTACAATTGTCCACCTACCTTTGCCCCAGCTTCTTGTGACAGTCCTACAACATTCCCATTCTTGTCCATGACACGAATTCCATTCTGGTACTCATGGCTTCTGCTCACCACCACATTAAATGCACTTAAAAAGGCTGTAGTATTCAAAAGCAAAGCAAAACATGGAGATTGCTTTCTAGTCAGCTAAATTTACCTCGGACATAATTTTGTCACACTTAGAACATGTCAAAATATTCCAAACAGAGATTTGCAGCAGGAATAACTGAATCTGCACTCTGGCCAACCTAAGAATTCAATGAAATAACTACTTAGTTTTCTTATGTGGCTTGTGTTTTTAGTCAACTGAAATATTTGATCATTTATCTTTTTATCAACCTTAGATATACTTCATTGCTAAAGAGAAAGAAAAACCTCTGAAGGACTGACAACACTTACTGAATATTATCCATATCCTCCCCCTCCCATGGAAAATCCATGGGATTTCTTTTAAAAATATGAATTTAGAGAGGATTCTGGGAAGATAGAGGAATAGATCAGAAAACTTTCAGCTCTCCAAATGTCCTAGACAAAAAGAGACAGAACCTTGCCTCAGAGGGAACATAGAGCAGTGGAAATAAAAAGTTAGAGTTAAGTAGTTGGTGGTGCAGTGGATAGAGCACCAGCCCTGCTGGAGTCAGGAAAGCCTGAGTTCAAATACGGCCTCAGACACATAACACTTACTACCTGTGTGACCCTGGGCAAGTCACTTAACCCCATTGCCTGGCAAAATACAGAAAAAAAGTCACTCCTTTAAATGTCAAATGGTCCCAAGCACAAAAAGAGTTCTTGGAGGAACTTAAAAGAAACTTTAAAAATCAAATAAAAGAGATCAAGGAAAAATTAGAAAAAAAAATTGAGC
The DNA here is from genome assembly GCF_900497805.2 of Vombatus ursinus. Taxonomy (NCBI): domain Eukaryota; kingdom Metazoa; phylum Chordata; class Mammalia; order Diprotodontia; family Vombatidae; genus Vombatus; species Vombatus ursinus. The sequence continues at coordinate 604,653 of NW_020948983.1, read as the reverse complement.
AATCCAAGAAAATTATGAAAAGAATTACTTGAAACATAGAACCAAAAACTTAAGGAAGAAAATAATTCCTTGAAAACCAGAATTGGGCAAAAGGAAGCTAAAGACATTCTAAGACATCAAGAAATAATAAAAATCAAAAGAATAAAAAAAGAAGAGAATGGGAAACATCTCAACAGAAAAAGAACTGTTCTGGAGAACAGATCGAGGAGAAATAATATAAGAATAGCTGGACTACCTGAAAATTATGATTAGAAAAAGAATCTTGTTACGATGTTACAAGAAATTATCAAGGAAAATTGTCCTAAAGTTCTAGAACAAGAAGGCAAAGCAGAAATAGAAAAAATCCCCGCCACTACTTGAAAGAGATCCCGGGAGGAAAACTTACAGGAATATCAAAGTTTCAAAGCTCCCAAGTTAAGGAGAAAATATTGGAAGCAACCAGGAAAAAAAAAAACAATTTAAATATCACGGAGCCACAATAAGAATTACACAAGACTTAGCAGCTACTATGTTGAAGGACTGTAGGTCTTAGAATACTATATTTTGTAGAGCAAAATGGCTAGGGTTACAACCAAGGGTAGCTTATCCAGCAAAGTTAACTCTAATCCTAACTGGGAAAAAAAAAAGGACATTTAATGAACTGAAAGACTGTCAGGCATTTGTGACAAAAACAGCAGAACTTAAGGGAAAATTCAACATATAACATCCAGGAAAAACATAAGGTAAACATTAAAGACCAATTATAAGAGACTCAATGAGATCAAATTGTTTACTTCTTATATGTAAAAATATTATCAGTACTCTTATGATTGTCATCATTATTTTGGTAGTTTGAGAAAAAGGCTTGGGCTGAGTTGTGTATGATGAAGTGACTAAAAAAAACAAAAACTGTAGGGAGAGATAAAAAGGAGTAATTATCTCATACAAATGAGGCATAAAAGGAAAAACTGATACAGAAGCTAGTGGAGAGAGATGGCTTGATGGAACCTTACTCTCATCGGGAATGGGTTAAAGAGGGAACAACATATATATCTAGAAAGGTGTAACAATCTTCTAAATACAGAAAGAAATAAGAGGGCAAGGGGATAGGGTAGGGGGAGAAGATAAGGGAGGGACTCTTGGATGGGTGGGTAAGAATAGAAGGGCAAAGTAGCAGATAGAAATAAAGTATAGGAATAAGGTGAGAAGGATAGTAAGGAAAAATAGGAAGGAAGAAAATAAACAACAAGTAATTATAGCTTAGAATGTGAATGGGATGAATTTACCTATAAAATGGAAACTGATAGTCGATTAAAAATTTGAATTCAACAGTATGTTGCTTTCAGGAAATGCTATAAAAATGAGTGATACACACAAAGATAAAATAAAGGTCAGAAGTAGAATTTATTATGTAAAAAGTGCAAGGGTAGTAATCATGATCTCAGACAAAGTTAAAGCTACAATAGTTTTAATCAAAAGAGAAAAACAGGGAAACTACACTATGTGTCAGCAATATTATTTAATATTGTTTTAGACCATTTAAAATAGCTAGACAATATAAAATACTTGAGAGTACCTGCAAAACAGACACAGGAACTATGTGAACATAAATATGAAATACTTTTTATACAAATAAAATCAGATCTAAATAATTGAAGTAATATTTGTTGTTCATGGGTAAGTAAAGCCAATAAAATGACAATTTTATCTAACTAATCTATTTATTCAATGCCATCTCAATTAAATTATTGAAAAATTATTTTACTGAGTTATAATAAATAATAGCAAAGTTCATATGGAAGAACAAAAGGTCAGGGACTTCAAAGAAAACAGGGAAAAAAAGATGCAAGGGAGGTAGGTTTAACAGTATCAGACCTTAAACTATATTATCAGGTGAGAGAATTGTTGAAGTATAAAATGTATAATTTTGATTATTTTAAATTAAAATTTTCTTATATAAATAAAACCTATGCAGCCAAGTATAGAAGGAATATAGAAAATAGGGGAAAAACTTTCATAGACAATCTCTCAGATAGGATGTGGTTGGGTTGGAATATTGCTGTAGTGTAGGAATGATGAGTTGCTTGATTTAGAAAAAAATGGGAAAACTTGGACTTCTAAAGGAAGGTGCTATCCACCTTCAGAGAAACAGATGACAAGTAGAAATAAGCATAGTAAGGTCTTACATATATATGTATGAGTGTATATATTTGTATGTTGATGGATATCTATGTATATATATCCACACTTAATTGTTGCCTTCTTTTGAATGTGGAGATGGGGGGTAGGGAGGAGGGAGGGGGAAAAATTAAGTAAAAAGTGCATAGCAAAAAAACAAAAGAAAACCTACACAGAAGCAAGAAAAGCTGAGCAGCTTTGAGAACAATGTGTAGTATTTATTATATAGATTTTCTTGAAATCAAATTTATTGTTTTATATTGATTCCTTTGTGCTGTGTGCATGACAATGTTTTTTTTCTTTTCTTGTTTTGTTATTTAAGTTTAAAATAAATAATACAATTTATCAACAAAAAAGAATTTAAAAATTGTTGAGGCATTTTTGTTTTTTACACCATAATTACTTCCCAAAATATTGCTGCGCACCCAAAGAGCCTTCCTTTTTAACAAAGAAATCCTACTTAGCAAAACTAACCAATACAATCGCTATAACTGACAGTCCATGTGACTTTCTGCTCTAGTACCCCTAGGAAGGAAGTGTGTTTTACCTATTCTCTGAAACCAAGATTATAGGACCATAGACAGAGAGCTGGGAGGGACCTAAGAGGCATCAATCAGTCCAACAGTTTCATTTTATAAATGTGAAACCTAAGGTTTAGATGATACGTCCCAAACCAGATAGGTGATAAGTAGCAGGGCTGAGATTTGTTTGGTCACTGCATTTAAAATTTACATTATCAAAAAGTGGGAGTCAGGTTAGAGAAGCAAGATATTTTCTTTCTACTATGATGTTGTGCAAAGTGGTGAAAGAGAAATAGCCCATAAAACATTTATAATCTGAAAGTAGGAAATGAATACAATCTGGGACCTGAGCAGGCAGGCTATAAAAGGTAGCTTTGTTCTGAGGTCCTTCAAGATTAGGCACACTATAGTTAGGAATGGAGCGAAGTATCTGTGCAAAGGAATAGGGAGGAAGATGTTTCTCTTTTCATGATGACCCAAGGTAGGTAAAAACCAGCCAACTGCTATATGTTTCCAGTTCTCATCTACTTACCCAGAAGAGGGATAGGCAAGATTTTGGTAACAACATTCTGAACAGCAGGTCCTTTTAATGTGTATCGATTCATCATCAAAAGAGGGGATATCTAGGAAACCAGAGAAGAAATATCAATTCATTATAATTTGACGTACATTTATAATGTACCTACTCTGTATAGAACGTTGTGCTAGGCATGAGAAGAGTTACGAAGCTGAATAATATACAGTCCTTGCTCTCAGGGGCCTTACAGGTCTAGTGTGAATGGGGTTGGGGAAGGGATTTAGCACATACACAAATAACTACAATACAAAACAGAGCCTGATAAATGGAGAAGCAAAACACAAAGTGCTGTATGAGATTTGAGGAAGGCAAGCTCATCTTGGTAGAGGGGTCAGGGTCACTATTAGAGGTTATATTCAATTGGCACTGAAAATGAACTGCACACTTAGCAAGGGGCTACCAATTATAAAAACTTAGCTAGTCTATTTCAACATGGAAGCCACATGTGAAGCCAGTTGGTTAGTATACTGGTGGAATCATTAGAATTATAATGTGATCATCCTATAATTGCACTATTGACTTATATGTAAAGATCAAGATTTCAAACAAGACAATGGAGAAAACAGTAAAGTACTAGATAAATTTGAATTATTAATATTGACTGTGATTTATGACTTCAAGAGTTCTGAGAAATGATGACAATGACATTGGGTTTGTTTTTCTAGTCTCAATGCAGATTTGGAATTTACATTTTATTGTACAATTTAATTTTAAATTCCTTTCCCAGGGTCACACAGTCAGCATGAGTCAGAAGCAGGATCAGTTCTTCCTGCCTCTGAGGTCAATTCTCTGTCCCCTATGCTCTCTTGTCTCTCTCTTATAACATTCCTGAGATCATAAATTGCATAAGTTACTGAACTACATTAATAGAGGGAGTTTGCCGCTAGATCCAGTTCCCTGTGTTAATGAAATCACAGAGGAAAAAATAAGTTAATCTTACCTACGTAGGGATGTTCAGAATGCTCTCATATAGTAAAGAGAAAAGTTGCAATTATGATTTTATGTGTGCATAGAAAATAAGGACTAAACATTTGTGTAAAAAGTTCAATTATGACTAAATATTTTATATTTTTATTATTAACTTAGAGTTTTCAAATGAATTAAATGAACCCAATTTCCCAACTGATAACAATGTCCCCCAAGTACAAAGGAAGCTACCAAATCAATCCCAAAGGTGACATTTTCCCTAACCATGACTTTTTCTTTTTCAGTCCAGACCTGTGATTTCATTCGCGTAGGGAATTTTCCATGTGAAACCTTCTTCTTCTGATGCATTTTGGCAATGGAGAGATTAAATGACTTGCCCAAAAACACATAGCTAATAGATGTATGAGTCAGGTCTCTTGGACCTTATTACCTCTTGCAACTCTGGCATAATGTAAGAATATTATTTAAGCTGTCTGGAGATAAACATCATGATAAATATGAAGAATTATGTCAGTTTTACATAAACATCTGGTTTGAGAAATCAGAATGTAATTCAATGGGTCTTAAAAAATACCTACTCCAAAAAATGTTGTAGAAATAATTGTAGTCATCCCAAGAAGTTGTTGTTCAAGAGAGTATTTAGCCTAAAGGGAAAAAAAATCAAATTACAGTTTAGTGAATAACTTATTCATTATTTGTGGATTATACTAAGTTCCCTAAGGGATGATGCAAAAATAAGAGGTTAATTGCTTACTTACATGAATTGAATTTCCATTTGTTATGCTGAATTCAGTATTATATGCATGGATGAAAAACTGCAGGAAATAATGTAGAGGTATTATATTTTTAATTCAAGCATAAAATCATTTACTGATCATAAAATAGAAACAGCTGTTACCTGAGGGAAAAGAGCAGCCTTTATTCCTTTATATTTTTGCAGAAATAGGAATACCTTGCATGAGGGAAACAAATAGAAAAGTGAGTTCCTTTTACCAAACCCTGCTCACCTCAGCTGGTACATGGACCAGACAGTAAGGGGTTCATTGACATTGTGCTGTACTGGAAAGAACAAAGATTTGCAGTCAGAAGACTTGGGCACAGGATTTTACTCCCTGTGTGACTTTAACTTCTCTGACCTTAGTTTCCTTACCTATAAAATGAGGGAATGGACTAGATGACCTTGGGTTCCTTCAGCAATTCAATTCAACAAGCATAGTGTCTATGTTCCAGGAACTGAACTAGCCTTAGGGGTTTAAAAGCAAAACCAAAAATAGTCCCTGCCCTTGAGGAGCTTACAGTCCACTTTTAGCCCTAAGTTCTATAATCAATCTATAATTTGATGTGGCTGAGTAGATCCAGAAGATCACTAGGATGATAGGGCAAGGTGAGTAAGATGGAATGGAAGACTAACCAACAAAGGATATTTATTAAGCGTCTCCAATAAGCAAGACAGTGCACTAGGCACTGTAGGGGAGAAAATGAACAGGACTGTTTTTGCACTCAAGGTATTTAAGTCTAGTTGAAGAAATGTTAATCAACAATCGATAAACATTTATTATGCACCTACTATATGCCAGGCACTGTGCTAAAAACAGTGTTTATTATATAAACATAAAAGATAACTAGCAATATATCATATAAAGTTAGAGTTGGAAAGGTCTTTTTAACACATGAGGAAACTATGGTCCCAGAGTGAGACTGTGACTTATACAAGAACAAACAGAGAACAACAGAGGCAGGGCCTAAACCCCAGGCCTCCTCAGTTCTAAGCTAAGCTTCTTTCCATTATACCATAATTGCCTCTTAGAAATTACCAAACTTTAGATAACTATTCATTTTTTTCTACATATTTTTAAAATTCATTTTTAACATTCACTTTTAAAAATTTCAAATTCCAAATTCCCTCCCTCTTGCCCCTCTCCTATCCCTTGAGAAGACAAGCAGTAAGATATTGATTATACATGTGAAGTCATGTAAAATATATTTCCATATTAGACTTGTTGAAAAAAAAGCAAGAAAAATAAAGTGAAAAAAGTATGCTCCAATCTTCACCTAGAATTCATCAGTTCTCTCTCTAGAAGTGGACAACATTTTTCATCATGGGTCTTTAGGAATTATTTTGGATCATTGTCTTGATCAGAGTAGTTAAGTCTTTCACAATTGATCATCCTTGTAGTTTTGCTGTTACTGTGTACAGTGGTCTCCTGATTCTGCCCATTTCACTTTGCATCAGTTCAGATAAGACTTCCCAAGATGAAATCATCCTGCTCATCATTTCTTCTAGCACAATAGAATTTCCTCACATTCATATACCACAACTTATTCAGCCATTCCCCAATTGATGGGCATCTCCTCAATTTCCAATTTTTTTGCCACCACAAAAACAGCTGCTATAAATAATTTTGTACATACAGGTTCTTTTCCCTTTTCTTTGATCTCTTTGGGATACAGAGATGATAGGGATATTGCTGGGTCAAAGGGCATGCAAAGTTTTATAGCCTTTTGGGCATAGTTCCAAATTGTTATCGAGAATGAATGGACCAGGATAACTAGTAATATCTTAAGTTTCTATTTTCCAATGTGAAAATAAATAGTATGTGGAAATAATTTAAAATTATGCACAATGGTGATATCTTTAAAATGTCTATTTTTGGCTACTTACCAAAGGTCCAGTAATAGGAAAGAAAGCTAATGAAGAAGAAAAGTATCATTAGTATAGGTCAAATGTTTTGTAATTAATTGATCATATAAAGGAAAAGTGTGGGAAAGAATAATTAACCTGAAAAAAACTTTTTTATTTCTACCTTGGTTACAAATTTTTTTCCCTAAAATCATTGAACATTCAATAGAATTTTGGAGCTGGAATGATCATTGGGGATAATTTAATTCAATGCTGTCATTTTACAGATAAGGAAATTGACGTGAAATTACATCCCCAATGTCACACAGCAAGTTAATGACAAAGACAAGATTAAAAGCTAGGTCACCAGTTTCTCACTGGGTTCAGAGTCAAGGGGTCTTTCTACTTATTAGCAATGTGACTTTGGGTAAACCAATGAATATATTTAAAGAACAATAACAATATAATAAAAATTAATAATTTTACTTTTTATTATTCTGAACTTAACAAAGACAAACATTTCCATATCAAAGAAAAGAAAAAAAATTTATATATGAAACTATGAACCTCTATTATATACAACTTCCTTTTTTTTTCTTTTTTTAAAGCACATAATAAAATCAACATGTTTTAAAGCTGTCCTACTTGTCTGTATCTCCTTCTGTTTTCTGCTGTACACTTTAAAAAATGCTTTCAGGGACCCTTTTCTTCCTTTCCTTCTAGTGGGGCATCATTATCAATCACTAGCTCCCTTCAACCTCCAAAATTAAATGAAACAAAACCAATCATAATTTCTAAAAAAAAAAAAAAGCATAATCAACAAAAGCAAAGCCACATAATCGCCATGTCCAAAGCTATCTGTCTCATTTCATACTTCTAGTTCATCATCTCTGTCAGGAAGTGGGTAGTATACTTCATTACTAATCCTCTGGAGCTGTGACTAGTTATTGCATTGATCAGAGTTCTAAAGTCTTAAAATTGTTTTTTTTTTAAATAATATCGTAGTCGTGTAACTAGTTCTCTTGCATCTGCTCACTTCACTCTTCCTCAGTTCATACTAGTCTTTCCTGGTTTCTCTTAATTCATCACTTTCATCGTTTTTTAAGTTACAACGATATTGCACTCATATAATATAATTTGTTCAGCCATTCCTAATTGATGAGCATCTCTTAGTTTCCAAATTTTTGCTACAACACAAAGTACTGCCATAAGTATTTTTGCACATATGGGCTCTTTTCCTCTTTTTTTGATCTCTTTGGGGGATATTCCTAGTAGTGGTACTGCTAGGTCAAAGATATAGTGAGATTAGTGACTTTTGGGTTATAGTTCCCAATTGTTTTTGAGAAGTGACTGGACCAATTTTCACCTGCATACAGCACTGTTGGAACCTCAGAGTTATTTTAATTTGCATTTACAAATTATTAGTGATCAGAGGCATTTTTTTATATGGCTATAATTTCTTCCCTTGAGAACTTTCTTTTCATATCCTTTGACTATTTGCTGGGTGACTAGCTCTTGTTCTTTTATATTTGAACCAATTTCCTCTACATCTTGGATAGCAAACCTGAAGAATATCAAAGAAATTTGCTGCAAAGGTTTTTTCCCCCCCCCAGTTAACTGTTTCCCTTCTGATTTTGACTAAATTGAATTTTCAAAGAAGCTTATTAATTCTATACAATCAAAATTGTCCATATTATCTCATATCATTCTCTGTCTCCTGTTTGGCCAAGAACACCTCCCCCTTCATAGTTGAAGAATGTTATCTCCTTCCCCTGTTCCTCTAATTTTTATGATTATATAGGTCATGTATCTATTTGGAATTTATTGTGATATGTGATATGAGATATTGGTCTAATCTAATTTCTCACATCTTACTGTCCGGTTTTCCAGCAATTTTTGTCAAATATTGAGTCCTTACCCCAGAAATTGGAGTCTTTGGGTTTATTAAACACTATACTACTGTGTTCATTTGTATCAACACATCAGGTAAATTTTTTAATGAGTACCAAATAGTTTAGACAATTACTGTTTTTTAGTTATAGATCTGGTAATGCTAAGCAGGCTCCCTCTTCTTTTTTCTTGCTTTTTATTATGTCCTTGAAATCCTTTACCCTTTGCTCCTTCATATGAATTTTGTTTTTGTTTTTTTTTAGCTCTACAAAATAATTTTTTGGTAGTTTGATTGGTACAACATATCATTTCACATCTTTACGTCTGATTTCTCATCTATAAAATGAGGATGATAAGAGCTACTCAGTCTATTTCAAAGAATATTATGTGACAGTAGACATAAAGTACTTTGTAAGCATTAAAGCGCTATATACGGGGAAGGTACCCTGCTGCCTTTGGACCAGTAGGAGTCCACTTTCATTTTCCTAAGTCCAGTATAATGAAAACAATGGAATCATTTTGATGATTCAGGATTGGGCAGTGCCTCATGGTTATCATTCTGAACTGACCCTATAATGCTTGGTGTGAGGAAATTACTTTGCAAACCTTAAAGCGCTTTCTAGAAATAAGCTATTTTTATCTCATTCTTCTCATTGTTTTTGTTGGGGTTCAAGCAGAAGCAGTCTTGGGACAGGTTACTGTACTGCTATTATTCTTTACTATTTAATATTCTATGGACTATTGTATAGGTGGATAAGATAAGTGACTCTTTTGGCTTATTAGGCTCACTAAAAGTGTCTTTGGTACAATTTGAGTAGCAGGCAGGATAATAGGGATGAAATGCACTTCCTTTGTTCTAGATTTTAATTTCTTATGCCAGGTCTCTATGGTTTGAAAACTTTTTGTCCCATGTAGCTTGGAATTTTGGTATGCTGATATTCACTAAAAACAATGTTCCTAAGTTTTTCTTGGTCAATGTGATGTCTGGGCAATTGTGAGCAACTGTTCAGTTTGTGATACAGGTCTATGCCCACTACAGGTTATTGGTTGAGTTTTCCAAGATATTTTTAGGTCCGTGTTTGTAGTATGTGAGTTTATTTATCTAATCAAGGGTGGGGAACTTGCGGCCTCGAGGCCACATGTGTCCTCGAGGCCGCAGGCTCCCCACCCCTCAGTCTGTTATTGTCCTTGGTTATTCATCTCATTCTCATCTTTTTCATTATAGTTGAGAAAGAATCGATACTAGGAGAAACAAAGTGATATACTACTTTTTTTTTTGGCCAGGAAAATGGGGTTAAGTGACTTGCCCAGGGTCACATAGCTAGTGAGTGTTTTGTGTCTGAGGCTGGATTTGAACTCAGGTCCTCCTGAATCCAGGGCCCATTTTAATGCTCAATCCACTGCGCCACCTAGCTGCCCAAAGTGATTACTACTTTTAAACATTTATAATATCCTCTGGACTATTACACATGTGGATAAAAAAACCGTGGGTTTTTTTTTAACTAGATAGAAGTATTAGAATGTATGCTCATATAATTATCATCCCTATTACTATTATTGTTTAGAAGAACAAGTAAGCTAATCACAACAAACAAGCTAATGAAGCACTTACTATTAATACTGTTAATGAAAATATAATTTAACAAAGAATTTTATTGAAAAATATTCCTTTTTAGGATATTCTTAGAGAAACTCTGGTGTGGAGGAATAATAAACCTTTTACCATCCAGTAACAGAGGAAAAAAATGCAAAGAAAGACAACTCCTTGATTATAAATACTCTGGAACAACCAAACTCAGTAAAAGTTTTAATTTTATATTTTTGTAAAAGAGTCAGAATTTGTCTTAAGCTACCTAAGTCTCCATCTAAAGGTTTTATTTAAATTATGGTCCTTAAGTCTTAAGTCCTATCGTCCTTAAGTCTTTTTTTTGTTTGTTTTTTGGTATGGTCCTTAAGTCTTAAGAGGAAAGTTCACAGCAATGTTAAATTGTTGCTTTTGAGAAGGCAACTCTGAGATGGATGAGATGAGACTCTTATTAATAAAACGTTTTAGACAAAGGCCTAAGATGAGTGCAGATTATTCCCAATAAGTTATATAGGTATATAAAAATATTCAATCAGAATTAGTATTTGTTGTTGTTAATACAGGAAATTATATTAATACATTACATAATATATCTATATGTCATTATTATATCATTTATTATTAAATTTTAATTGTGTTAACGTATCAAAACCAAATGCAGATTCTCACTGAACATTTGAGTACACATACAGACACACGCACACATACACACATACAGATGCACACGTGCTATTTTCTGTATGCCAAATATCCCCAGGTCCTCTAACTATTCGCATAGTTACTAGCCCCTTCCTTATAAATCCTTCATAAGAAGGAAATGAAAATTAGGTGGGCCAAGTTTTTTATTTTTAATTTTACCTAGGATTCAGTGCTTGCAACAAGACTTTTGAACATCTGCTGAGGAACTCTAACCAACTCACCTGCAGGCCTAAACAACATAGGAATTACACTCCCAGTCTCAGGATGCACTGTTGCCTTTAAGAGAACAAACAATTAAATGTTTTTTCTCTGAAAGAAGTTATAACAATTACAAAGATTATGTCAATAAAGTTTTTCTTAAACTTACCAGGCTCTGTTTCCAGGCTTTTTGTATCTAACCCAATGAGAAAAAAAAAATTAGTTTTATCTTTTTAAGGACGGGTTTACAGTCCCTTTGCAGTCTTCTCTCTTGGCATTTTCGTTACAGTCTGAATAACTGGCTGCCTTTTGCCCTCCTCAGAGACAAGAAAGGAGTCTTTTTTTTTCCTGTTGCATTCAAAGGAGTCAAAATCAAAGGCAAAAGCATAATTTGAGCAAAGCAACAGGATCAGAATGTAATAAACCATTCTTTCCAAAGAGAAAAGGAAGAGCTACAGTTAATAATTCTTAAGCCCAGTCCAGATTTGGTTGGTCATGGGGGAATTGTAAAGTTAATTACTAGCAGGGAATCCTTCTTTAACAGAGTATAATGTCAGGTACTCAAACATTTTGCTTTGAATTCCTCCGACAAACAGAAGAAATACTTTTGGCATTAACCAGGCTATATAAAAGATTTTAAGCTGATGGGAAGCCTATAGACCACACCTCTCACATTCATCTCTTTTTATCAACTCACACAGTTACCACAATAGTTCACTACAGCCCTCATTACTTTGCACTTGGACGAGAGATTCCCAAACTGATTTGGCCTACTGTCCCCTTTAAAAAAAAATTTCTTAGCACCCCCCTGAAATCTACTTTCTTTAACCCTTTAACAGTTTTTTTACATCATTTCAAAAAAATATAAATTTTTTAAAATGATGCCTTTTAAATTTAATAATTTATTATAAATTGCTTTTGAGAAGGCAACTCTGAGATGGATGAGATGAGACTCTTATTAATAAAATGTTTTAGACAAAGGCCTAAGATGAGTGCAGATTATTCCCAATAAGTTATATAGGTATATAAAATAGTGTAGGTTTTTTCCTGCATTGAAATTTTGATGATGCAATATTGCATCATGGAACCATACAATATCATATTGTAAAAGTCATTACATGCAAATATTTCTGCTGATGCATGCTCAACTTCCCAACATGCCTGCCTGCCAACACTTGCTTGTTAAGACTTATCAGCAGACTTGACCACTGATAGGTTGTAAATTGCATTTTGTGGGTTTATTTGGAAAATAATGTAATCACTACGACTTTAACTCTGTTACACAACAGATGAAACATGTAAGAATGGTTTTTCAAAATTTTCTTCTGTTCTTTCCTTATGTTTCCACTGCCCCTTATTTTTATTCAATGCCCCCAAATCACACCTTTGGCTACTACCAACCCCCCTTGGATTGTTCCAGCACCCTTCCCTGGGGGCAGTATCACCCACTATGGGAACCCAGTGGCCTCTTTCTAGATCTCCCTGCCTCAAATTTCTTCAATCCATTCTCCCCACTGCTGCCAACATGGCTTTCTTCAAATATAGGCCTGACCATGTCATCACCCAACTCAGTAAACTCCATTGGCTCTCTATTGCCTCTAGGACGAAATATAAATTCCTCTTCTTGATTTTTAAAGCCCTTTGGCCTATATTTGGCCTATATTTCCAGCCTCATTATATATCATTCCTCTTCATGCACTGACTTTCTCTCTATTCCTTATACATGGCACTTAATCTCCCACCTGCATGCATTGGCATTGGCCATTTCCCATGCCTGGAATACACTCCCTCCTCACCTCCACCTCACTGAATCTCTCACCTCCTTTAAGATGCAACTCAAGCATCACCTTATACATGAAGCCTTTTCTCATTCCCTCTTCCCCAAATGCTGGTGGCTTCCTCCCTAACTACCTTGTATTTATTTTTAATATATGTCTATATGTACATTTTCTCTCTGGAGAGAATATAAGCTCCTTGAGGGTAATGACTTTCATTTTCTGTCTTTATATCCCCTATACCTAGTAGGTGCTTCATAAATGCTTGCTGGTTGAGAGTGACCTCTTAAACATGAAGGATACATATGCAGATAGACAGAGAGGTAGATAGATAGACAGATGGAAAGATAGATATTACTGAACTAAGCTGTTCACTGCTCACCCCCCAATACACCCTGAATGAATTTGCTCTAGCCCAAGAAGTGGGGTGGTGTGGCACATGGGGAAGGTAGGAAGCCCTACAAGAGGAGTGTCAAAGTAATGAGACAAGGGGGGTAGGGTCCAAGCAAGGATTATAATGTGGAGCAGTGGTGACCCCCACCCACCATGTTAATGCTTTGGACAAAGCTCCAGTTGCTCCATCGTTTTATAGCTCTGAAAAGAGTTACTATGGATCAGGTAAAAAGAGTTTTACCTATGACCTTATCATTTTGACAGAGAGAAAATGTTTTTCATGGGTTAGGATTCTGGTACCTTCAATTCAGCAGAATCCTGACATACAGGACAAATGTACTCTTACAGTGCTCTGCCAATGATGCCCATGACCTTACTCATGGTATTCACATCAGGCAGCACATTTTGTCAGTCCATTTCTTGATATGATCCTAAAAAAAAAAACACTATCCTCATAGATTCCAGGCCTCTGATGGTTGTTCCCTACCCCATATAATCCCTCTTCTGGGTTTCTCCAGACCCCTTCTCCTGGTGGATAGATGAGGGTGGGGAGATATCTCTCAAATACACAAAACTGAAATGTGATTACCACATATATTTTTTTTTTACTGATTTATAGAAATTTTAGACTAAAGTTTAATATTATGCAGGATAGTTAGCTATAACTACCAACTGTAACACAGAGGACAAGCTTCACAAAATATAGCCTCAAACCAACATTTGATGATAAATTTAACTGGATGCAGGGGTTTCTTTTTTTTGGGGGGGGAAGGGAAATAAACCCTGGAACACTGATCTGGGAGAAGGGGATAGAAGTCTATCCCTTCTACTGAGGGAAGGTGGAGTTTATTAGTTGGGGGAGGGATGGAGATGGGAGTATTTCTATCTATTAGCTCATTATTATAGTTTATTATTTTTGGCAACTGGTTTTCAAGCTCAGTTGTTTCACCAGTGCTAAAAGAGTGTAAGTATTGTTAACACCATCTTTACTTTCATGCTCAGGACCAAAGCTTTTGGTCATGTAATTCTAGTTTTGGCTCTCTTGTATAGCAGACAGGAACAGTATTTATAGCTGATTTAAAAAAAATGATAAATGTCTTGCAAATTATATGTACCTAATAAATTTTGTTGGATTAAATTTTAAATGGTGTCTGCACTTATTTCTATAAAAAGGCAAATGTCAGGTTTTTAGGTAGGAGTATAGTTTATTATAACACTGTATCATTGAAGAAATCAGATTTGACTTTTGGTTTACAGGACATTTTTCAGGAATGAAAATCTTTTCAAACTTTAAGGACTGCCTATATTCTTTCTTTTTAAAAATTAATTAATTCATTTTTAGTTTTCAACATTCACTTCCATAAGATTTTGAGTTTTAAATCTTCTCCTTCTCACTCTCCTACCACCTCCCCAAGATGGTACACAATCTGATATAGGCTCTACTTATACATTCATATTAAGCATATTTTTCCATTATTCATGATGTAAAGAACCATTAGAACTAATGGGAGGAACCACAAGAATGAAGCAGTAAAACAAAACAACAAAGGAAAAGGTAAGCAAATAGTATGCTTCCATCTGCATTCAGACTCCATAGTTCTTTCTCTGGATGTGGATAGCAATTTCCATCGTGTGTCTTTTGAAGTTGTCTTAGATCCCTGCACTGCTGTGAAGTGGCCAGGACTGCCGATACTCTCAATCAACCTCTGACTTAAAAGAAACACTCTATTTATCGGTGGTCACCACAAAAAAGAGTAATGGCAATTGCAAGACCTGTTTCACATGTCCATAGATGAGCGCTAACCACTTATAGTAAGAGAGAAGTTTTATTTAGTTTTAAAACTGAGATTTTTTTTCTTTTTTGGTGAGGCAATTGGGGTTAAGTGACTTGCCCAGGGTCACACAGTTAGTGTTGTGTGTCTGAGGCCGGATTTGAACTCAGGTCCTCCTGACTCCAGGGCTAATGCTCTATCTACTGCATTACCTAGCTGCCTCTAAAACTGAGATATTTTAATAAATAAGTCATTAAAAAAATGATGCCTTCATCATTATCTATAGATCAAACCTCAACCAGATATGGTCTTCAGAGAGATGCACATGGTTACCTTGACTCAGTGATTTCCAGGTTTTTGACACATAGGCTACTATATACCTTTTGGTCCTCTATGTGATCTTTAGGTGTCTGTTCACTCCTTAACAGTTCTCTTGCAGCTTTTATCTTTTCCTAATTTAAGAAATAACAATATCAAACAATTATGTCCATTATATTCCACATATTTCAAACATCATAAGATCACAGATAGTCAAAACTGGAAGGGTTGCTTAGGGTTCACCTAGTTGTCCCAGGGCAGCTCAAATTTAATATATCCAAAACACAACTTTATTATCTTTCCCCCCAGACCCACTCCCTTTCCTATTTCTGTAGAGGACAATCCCATTTGTTATTACCTAGCTTCTCAACCTCAGAATTCTCTTCAATTCTTCCTTCTTCCCAATATATTGATTCTATTCCCACTATATCACTCGAATCCAGTTCCTTCTCTCCAGTCACATGATCAGAGTATAGGCCCTCAGCAACTCTTACCTGGACTACTGCAATAGACTCTAATCCCTCTCCTCTCCAACGCATCATCTACACAGCTGCCATCAAAAATTTTTAAATATATTTTTTTCATTAAATATTTCCCAGTTATATTTTTGTAATATATTTTATTTTGTTAAACATTTCCCAATTATGTATAAAAAAATTTTTAACATTCATTTCTAAAAATTATGAATTCAAATTCTCTCCCTCCCTTACCCTTTGAGAAGGCAAACAATAGATCAATGCAAATGCATGAAGATGGGAGATTAATATATGTGAAGTCATACAAAGCATATGTCCATATTAGCCATGTTGCAAAAGAAAACACTTCACAAAACCCCCAAGAAAAATAAATTGAAAAAAGTATGCCTCAATCTGCACTCAGAGTTCATTAGAGCTGTCTCTGGCGGTAGACACCATTTTTCATTGTCTTGCTCTGAGGACCTAAGTCTTTCACAGCTGATGATCTTTACAATATTGCTGTTACTGTATACAATGTTTTCCTGGTTCTGCTCATTTCACTTTGCATCAGTTCATATAAGACTTCCAAGGTTTTTCTGGAGCCATCCTGCTCATTTTTTCTTACAGCACTCTAATAGTTTCCCATCACAATCATATACCACAACTTGTTCAGCTATTTCCCAGTTGATGGGTATCCCCTCAATTTCCAACTCTTTGCCACCACAAAAATAGCTGCTATAAATATTTGTTTTTGTACAAATAGGTCCTTTTCCTCTTTCTTTGATCTCTTTGGGATATAAATTTAGTAGTGGTGTCGCATAGCTGCCGAACTGATATTACTAATGCATGGCTTTGACCATGCCACTCTTTTGCTCACAAAGTTTCAGTGGCTTCCTATTGCCTCTGGGATAAAATAAAACTATTGACTATTTGAAGCCCAGACCTCTTTTACATCATAACTCCTCATATATACTACGCTCTGCGCAAACTGGTCTACTTGCTGTTACCCATGGACAACATTCCGTCTCTTTCACAGGCTGACCTTTCCCATGCTTGTAATGATCTCCCTTCTTACAACTATCTTTTAGGATCCCCTCCCCTTTAAGCCTTAGCTCATGCTGCCTCCTACACAAAGCCTTTCTTGTTCCCCCCAGTTGTTACGTTTTCTCCACAATTAATTTGAATTTATTTTGCACATATTTTGTAATCTATTTGTGTACATTTAGTTCTCCATGTTTCTTCCCCAACCCCCACCCCTGCCCCCTGGGGGCCTGGTTGTAAGCTCCTTGAGGGTAAGGACTATTTTCACCTTTTTTTTGGGGGGGGGAATGTATCTCAACACCTAATATGGTGGCTGGCACATATTAGGCAATTAATAAATGCTTGTGGACTCAGTGGTGCCACTGATATGCACATACCCCTTTCTGGAAAAAAGGTCTCATGTACGCCAAAATATTAATAGCAGTACATTTTGTGGCAGTACGTAACTGGGAACAAAGTAGACCCATTGATCTGGGGAATGGCTAAACAAATTGTGTAATATGAATAGACTGGAATATTAATTTGTCATATGGAACAATGAATATGAAAATTTCAGAGAAGCATGGGAACACTTATATGAAGTGATGCAGAATGATGCAGAAGCAGGAAAACAATGTATACAACTATAACAATGTACATAGAAAGAACAAAAACTCAACACTGAATATAGTTATGACCGTTATTGTTTCTACAGAAGAGAAAGTTCACTTCCCTTCCTTTTTTAGAGATGAAGGTCTACAGATAAGCCACATTTCACATTCTTTCAGACTCATTTAACGTGTTATTTTAGTTTTGCTGAAGTGTTTTTTTCCCCCCTTTTCCCCCCCTTTGTTATAAAAGATATCTTGCTGGGCATTGAGGGAGGATATATTTGGAAAATAAAAAAGATGTAAAAACAAAAGAAATTAACATGCCTTATCAATACATCCAGCCACCCCTTTTTACCTATCTTTTTTCTTTTATTTTCTTCAGTATTTTTTGGGTCTCATTTAGCAAGCTGTTGAATTGTTTTTCATGATTTTCTTGCATCACTCTCATTTCTCTTCCTAGTTTTTCCTCTACTTCTCTTACTTGCTTCTCAAAATCCTTTTTGAGCTCTTCCATGGCCTGGGACTGATTCATATTTTTCTTGGAGGCTTTGGATGTAGGGTTTTTTTTTTTAAATAAGGTATACTCATTTATGGACATTCCAATCATGAGTTTCACCCTACCAAATCTTGGTGATACATGCAGTCAAATTTGCCAATTTTCATTAGAACCTCTAGCTCATCTTGCTTGTTGCCCAAATTTTGTGCAACTGCATTTAGACTTTTGAAGCTATGGGTTTAACCACTAGCTCCTTTCTTGAATTTCGCCTCTTTTAATGGTCTGGGTGTCTCAAAGCTACTCTTATTACATTGTATCTACATGCATTCAATTTCCTTCTTTCCCCTCCCCAATGGATAAAATAGAAAAAGTTGTATAGTTGTTATTTCCTGTTTTTTGTCCAATAACCTAAACAGCCTCTTAGTCTGGCAAGCTAATGCTAAGATAGATAAAAATACAATACAAGTATTTTTTTTAAATGAGAAACAAATGTATCCTGTGGCTTCAGCTGGGCTTGAAGGTAATTGTTAATAAGTCCTACCATAAAAGTATAGCTCTGAATTAAGAAAATACTTACATGAGAGAGCAGTACATTTGTTGGGTCTAGTATGTCAAGCCAGTGAAGAAATCTTTGGACAAAAGACTACAAAGAAAAAACAACAAACAACAGACAAATCAAAACAAAAAACAGATCAGAAAAGTATGGTAATAATAATAGCCAACATTTACATAGTGCCTACTATGGGCCAAGCACATTACAAACATTAGCTCATTTGATCTTTACAACAACCCTGGGAGGTAGTTGCTACTATTACCCCTATTTTACGGATGAAAAAACTGAGCCAAATAGGTTAAGTGACTTGTCCCAGAGTGGTCCTGACTCCAACCCCAGAGCTGTATCCACTGTATCACCTAGCTGCCCAGACGGCGTTAATGGCATTAGGAAATGAGCAGATGAAGATATTTCTTGACTACTGTCAAATGTCTACACTGAAGTGCCTGGACTGTGCATGGATGGCATGATCAAGGTCAGAGAGAGCCTCAAGGATCCCACTGGAAGTCTGGAAGCAAAGAAGAAATTTTTTCCTATTTCCTTTATCTCTAAGCTAATACTAATGCTTACTTCGCAGAAGGTAGCATCTGGGAGTAAATTCTAAGGGAGTGGAAAAAGGGGAAATCCCCAACATCCTAAGACGAAGGATTTACTAGGGAAGGGTGATGGTGTACCCAGCTGAGTCTAGAAGAGGCGCTATCTGTCACAGATGACAGATTTTGAACTGGACATTTGTGTCTTAAAGCTACCTAGTCCAATCTCATTTTACAGATGAGGAAACTGAGGTCCAGAGCGAAGGCTCTAATTTGTACAAGGCTGATATATGACAATTGCCAGGGTTCAAATCCAGGATCTATTGCTACAAATCGAGTACTCTTTTCACAGGACCACGCTTGGGAGGGAGGCTTCTAAAACATTTACTGGTTCTTTAGCCAAATGGGTTGGCCCAAGCCTTAGCCTGTCTTGCACACTCAGGGGATGAGGTACTCCCTCCCCTATCCCCCACAAACTGCTGACTTATGCTGGTGTTGACTCAAGGCGAGCAAGGGAGGCTGCGGTGGTGCCCTTGACACTGGCCCCTAATGGGTCCTCTCATGCAAACTGCACGGGGGCTGAAATGATGGCCCCTCTGCATGCACCACTCTTTCCCATCGACAATCCCACCCTGTCCCGGCTCGGCATCTGCTCCGTACTTGGCTTTCTCGGATCCAGAAGTGCAAGTTCGGCTCCATGAATGGCTTCCTCAGATTGCTAGCTAGCTAAATCGCTGGGCAGCTTGCGCCGGAAGGCGCGGTGGTGAGCATGGGGGAGGGAGGGCTGTCCTCATGAAGCCCGGCCCCTTCCCTTCCCTTGGCGGAGGAGGTGTGGCTCACATAGCTGCCCAGGGCTTCATTCCAATTCCCCATTCGGCTTCGCGGCTGCTGCTCCGGTTTGGGCAGAGAAACCGGGAGGAGTGACTTGCAACCTTTATGCCTCAGGGCAAATCCGGAAACACTGATAACATCCGCGTGCTTTTCTATTCTACACCTCGTATTTTTTCCACCTCTGGTTGTACGCTACTCAAAGCTGCTCAAAGTCACTGGGTTGGGAGGCCCCCTCAGTTCACCTACTCCATCCCCCCAACATATGCGAAAGTGGTTGTCCAGCCTCTGCTTAAAAACCTCGTCTCCCAAAAGGCAGCTCGGTTCCATACCCTCAGTTTGAATGTCGGAGTCGGAGCAAGAGGGATGCAGGACTTCGTCCTGTCCCCAGTGCCAAGGTAGGAAATTTCAAGGGAGTGGATAGCACCTTCCTAGAAGTAATTCCTCCTCTTCGGGCTTTGGTGGCTGTTCAAAGGCCTCATCCACCTAGGTCCTGGCTCCCTTCCCCAACCCTGCCCCCCTGCACTGCCACCTTCCACTTTTCCTCTCACAGGAGGTAAAGAGCTACAAGGTCAAGATAGTTTAAAATTTCTTTATTCTTGATTAAAGAATGTACACTGAGTTATTCCTCAGCTAGAAAAATAAATGTTCAATAATAATTTCCAAAGCTGCATTATATATAACCCTGGGACCAAATATCTTTTACAATCAAATTAAATAGTATTTGAAATGTATCAAGACATAAAGCTCACTCAAACTTCAAATAATAGTAAAATGAACCCCTGAATTAAAAATCTCTGATTTGCCCACCATGATTAACTACTTTATCACTTTTAAGTGCTGGATTTTTTTTAAGCAAATATACTTCATACTTGTCTTATACTCAAATGTGCCATGAGTCAAATTAGACCTCTGAAGTGAATGAAGACATTCACTTTATGGAGAAAAAAGACTATAGTTTAATAATTTTTAAAAAAATCTGCAAAGGGATACTTGGTTAAGGGAAAGCAGCCTGTTTACCTATAACTCAAGGTCCTCAAAGCAACCTGATTAAATGTTTGCCACACCTGTTTTTTGGCACATAAAGGCAATGAATAATTTCTTTAGCCTATAAATTAAAGAAGGGAACCTCTAGGTTCCAATAAAGACATCAAATATATGGTAACTGTAATTTGTAAAGGAGAACTATGGGAAAAACAAGTATTTGGTAACTATAGGATCCTTTAAACTAGCAACAACTATTAAGGTTAAATAGTTTTATGAAAACTGAGCATTTTGGGGCATTCACAGATATAAGCATAACTTGTGCATATTCTACAATTCTATACGCAGTAATTTTTTGCATGTTATTGTAGATTCCAATTTATGGTTTCTTCATAATTTAAAAAGCCACGAAGGTCTTCAATTCATGGTATCCTTTATTTATTCACTTTCTCAAAGTACTCTTTGGAAGCATTTGGAGACGGCTTGATCTGAAAACACACAAATTTATGTTGTATGATTAGGACTTATTGACAACCTTACATTCTTCTCAAAGATTCAATTTCTAACTTCAAACCTTTAAAAAGTGATTCAAAGAGCAAGAAAAACAAAACTTTTAAGTACTACCTCATACCTACCAAATCCACAAAAAAGGAAACTGACAAATGCTGGAGGGGCTTTGGGGGAAAAGGTACAAAGGGGTACTGTTGGTGGGGCCATGAAGTGGTCCAACCATTTTGGAAAGCATTTTGGAATCATGCTTAAAAACTTATTAAACTGTGACCTGGCTATACCATTATTAGCCCCTCCTCTCAAAAAAAAGAAAGAGGAAAAGACACTATCTGTAAAGCAACAACAAACAAGTATTTATAGTAACTCTTTTAATGAGAGTTAAAAATTGGAAACTGAGGACCGGTCTTCTGGTGGGAATGGCTAAAGAAATTGTGATATTATTGTGCCTTAAGAAATGATGACATGAACAATTTTATAGGAACCTGGAAAGACTTTTATGAACTAATGCAGAGTGAAGTAAGAAGAACCTGGAGAACAATTTATACAATGATATAATATTATTGGGGGAAAAAAGTCTTTCAAAGACTTACTTTGACTAATGCAATGATAAACCATGAGTCCAAAAGAATGAAGATGAAACACTATTCACCTCCTGAGAAATGAGAACTTAAAATGCAGAGAGGGACATACATTTTTGCACCATGGCTAACATGGGAATTTGTTTTGCCAGACTATGTAGATATGTATTGAGGGATTTTTGAAAATATGCTTAATGGGAGTTGGGGGTGGGGAGATAAGTGGAAAGGGCAGATTAATTTTTTTAATTACTTGAAAGATCAAAAAAAAAACTTAAAAAGAAATAAAAGAGAAAATAATAGCTTAACATAAAGAAAGTTACAGCAATATTTTCCAAGACCACAGTAGGGAATCCTGCCTGCTTCCTGGTTTCCACAACATTATCTATGATCAAAATTCAGTCACTTTATATAGAATCTTAATTTCCATTCCTAGTTATTTGATATGTAGCCTCACTTTTCTTGCCCTTACAGATTTTCCAGCCAGGGCTCCTGGCAGCAAAGAGATCAATGAATTCCATTCTTTGTGTATTTCTGAATGCCAAAATGAATTTTAAAACTAGACATACCGTAGGCGAATCTGGTGTCCAATTTGCTGGACAAACCTCTCCATGCACTTCCACAAACTGGAATGCCTTCACCAAACGAAGAGTTTCTTCCACACTTCGACCCACTGGGAGATCATTGACACTCATGTGTTTGATAACTCCATTAGGGTCAATTAAGAAGAGACCTCTGCATTGAAAGAATTACCTATTAGCATTTGGGCAGAAAAGAATTGGTCTCTCAGAAATGAATTTCCCTGTCCTTTTGATGCCTGCAATTCTCAGTCAATTAATAAGTATTTGTTTTGTGGCTAATATATATACAGGATATGCTTTTAGCAGGAAATTAGAATGGATGGCTACAGAAGAGGTTGGGATTCAATTATAGAGACAACAGTAGAAACCAGGGAAGTGGATGAAATTACAAAAGGAAAGAATATGACAAAAAGGGGAGAAGACCAAAGAATAACCTTGGGGGAATACCTTTATTTAATGAATAGGTCAGTCAGGGGAATGGAGAGAGGAGAACTAAGAGAATTCACAGAATAGAAAGGAGGCATGGTATAGTGGAAAGAGCAGTGGAGTTATCCAAACACTTGGATTGGAGTCTCAGCTCTAACAATTATTAGTTCTATGACCTTGGACATGTCTTTTAACATGCATTCAATTCAATCTAAATTTATTAAGTGTCTACCAGTGCACAGTGAAGGTGAAAACAAACAAAATTAATAACAGTCTCTGCCCTCAAGAACATTCTCTTCTGTTGGAACCTCAGTTTCCTTATCTGCAAAAGGAAAATGAACTGCCTACCTCACAAGATTGCTATGAAGAAAGCATTTTCCTCATTAGAGGCAGTGCTGCCTGTGAATAGAATGCTTGACTTGGAGTCAGGAAAACCTGAGCTCCAATTCTTCCTCAGACATGTACTAGCTGAGTAACCTGGGTGAATCACTTAAACTCTCTCAGCCTCAGTTTCCTCAACAGTTAGAATGGGGAAAGTAATAGTACCTCCCTTCCAGGGTTGTTGTGAGGACTAAATGAGAAAGTGCTTGTACTTTATAAACCTTGAAACACTTTATAAATATCAGCTGTTATTTTTATTGTAAACTACAAAGCAATATATAAAAATGGGCTATTATTATGAGCTGTATCAATACCACCACCTTACACTTATCTAGAATTTACAATTTTTCAAGTACTTTCACAAACATTATTTTACATGATCCCCACAATAACTCCATGGGTTTAAGACACACCTCAAAGGCTACCTCCTTCACAAATTCTTTCTTGATACAAATCACATCTGGTTAGACAGGGAGACCTCCTCTGAACCTTCATAGTACTCATTTATAGCATTTATCACTTTCTGCCCCCTAGTATAGCTACTAGTTCTTATCTTTTCCCACTAAGTAAGCTAACTAATCTTTAGTCTCACCAGCATTTGACACTTGATGAATAAAATGATTTTTGAAAGATTAGCATTGATCTTGCTGCGTTATTGTGAGGATACAATGAGCTAAGATTTGTAAAGTGCTTTGTGAATCTTACAGCGTTATATGAAAGCTAGCTATTGTTATTATTAGCAATAATAATAATAATAGATTTTTAAATGCTGTATCAACTTTTATACCTGTAAGAATTAGTGTGGCATTAAGTTATACAGGCAAGTTAAGGTTAACAAGTAACAAATGGTTACCTTAATGCAAGGCCAGGTCCTTCAAGCAGAACACCATAGTCCCGGGAAATTTGTTTGGTTAAATCTGATAGGAGCGCAATATTCATATGGCCTAAACCACCACTCTAATTAAAATTTTAAAAAATCAGTATTATTACATGACTTAACCAACACTCTTGATGCTAGAATATAAAAATTATAGATTAATAAATACATTTACTATTTTAAGGGGAATTCCAAAAACATAGTAAGCCCTCCTCCCTTTTCAGATACCAATTGTTAATTAATGTTTATAAAAAGAAATTCTTTCCAGTTTGCCTCTATGTATAACCTTCCTTGTCAAAATATTATTGGGTAATACTGTGATTTAGAAGGCTTACATAAAATTATCTGACCTTGGAAAACACATGACCTCAAAAAGATAATGATGAACTCATCTATTTGAATTTATAAGAAAAGAAATCCCAAATAACCAAGGTCATAATGCCCTTACATAGTGCCCTTATTTAACAGTCAGTAGGAAACAATTTAAAACTTTAAAAATTATTAAAATATTATTGCATAGATGAAATGATTATATAGCATTTCCCTAAATCTTTAAATTATCCTCTAATTGAAGACTTGTGCAGCAGAACATAAAATAGGAGGAATACTGAAGTAGCAGCTTGTTATTAGTAATTGTAAGAAAAAGCAATAATTTAAATCTGGTAGCTTAGCTAGAATTTGTTGTTCTAAGTAGATTCTGAGGAAGGTTCTATTATTTTTTTAATTTACAGAAAAGTCTCCAACACCTTACAATACTGAAATTACGTTGAGTATTTGTGCCTATGAGAAGAGAGAAAGGAAACAGGAAACTTTTCCTCCTTAATTTACCTTTATCTTGCTCTCCTGTACTTTTTGTATTTTTTCCTGTGCTAATTGAAGGTCTTTGGATTTAACAAAAGAGGTTTCTAAATATTCAGAGTAATTTATACAATTTGGGAGATTTCTATGAATTTGACAAGTAACATTTTTAAGACTGTCAACACACTCTAACAAAAAATTAGAGCGGCAATGCTTATGGTGGTCTCACGGGCCCTTTTACTTTCTATCCATCCAAGTCTTTGGAGGACTGTTTGAGCAGTGGTTAAATCTATGGTTCAGTCATACCTTTCTTGGTGTATTTATCCAGGCAAGATGGCTAAAGTGGGAATCCACTGAAACCGCAACTACTTCACAGTTCACATCACGAAATTCGTTAGCTTTGTCACTAAAAGCAACAATTTCTGTTGGACACACAAAAGTGCTAGAAGGGGAAAAAAAGGTGATTAGGACAATCTTACATGGACCTTAATGAAATCAGAATTTGAACACAGATCCTCTGACACAAATCTAGTACTCCTTTTTTCCACATCGTACTGTCCCCTAAAATTTGGAAAAGCTAGAAGGGTTTCCACTAGTTTATGATTTACACGGTTATGGCAGTTCATAAAGATCATTTATGAAGGGGTCGTGGAGTTGTGAAGTATGTTTTGGTAGAATAAGGGCTCACATCGATGAAATGATGGATCATTTGAAGTAATGGATAAATTTTGCATAAATAATAAAAGTACTTAAGTTTTAGAACTAATTAGAAATAGGAACTTTTACAATGATACTTTGGCATATACAAGTTCAACTCCTTTAAAACTATAATCATTATATGGAATGATTCTCATTCCTAAGTGTTATTACTTCTTAACTAGTAACAGACTCAAGCTGTACCCAAGGACATTCCAGATAAAACTCATAAGGAATTCCTCACTCTGGAAAATATGAGAAGGTTCTAATAGGATAGAGGAGACTCTCTGCTGACCAAAGCATAACATAAAAGCATTATGGAAATTATACTTACAAATCAAGAGGATAGAAGAAAAGCACCAAATATTTGCCTTTAAAGTCATCAAGGCTTATTTCTTTGAATTCTCCATTGACAACAGCTGTACCCTTAAAATATGGTGCATGTTGGGTTACAGCAGGCACATAAGTTGAAGAACCTTAAAAATATTTATATATATAAATTACTATTAGAGATCTGAGTTCAGGTCCCACCTTTGATACATACTGGCTGTGAATCCAAAAGTCACTTAACCTCTCAGTGCTTAAGGGAACCATTCATTAATAATTAATACAGCTACAACTCTTCCTTCCATAAATAGGTACACACATATATGATACTAGACAAAGCTTCCAAAAGATTTTTCCAAGGTATTTAAAGTCTGACTTTAGGAACTTTTTACATAAAGACTGAACTTACTAACCTGCTCCTGCACAAGATAAGTAGATTCAGTTATATTATACTTATACATACACATTTTCAAAGCCATTAAAAAATTCTTTATATTTTTGAAATTCGATTGTAGCAAAGCTCATAGCCTATGGCATACAATGAGTCTCAAAATGAATTTCTATTTTATGTTGAATATGATGGATGTTTGCAAACATTTACAATATAAATAACAAAATGCTGAACCAAAAAATATTAAGAGGGCTCAGCTGCCTTCTACAAAAGAACCTGTAACATCCACCCAAGAAAACTGACATTTAGAAATGTGTCATTTTCTACTTTTGTCCCAACAATGGAGCATAATGGAGAGAAGGACTTACTGGTGCTGAAAGAAAATTTTGAATGGGTAGCACTCATGGGCATTATGTTGGCTGGGAATGTGTTTCTAGTAGCAACAGGCCTAAAGGCTGCAGAAATGCCCGAGGGAAACGAGTTCACATGCCGAGCAACCTGTTAAGTGAAACATTATTTTTCTTATTGCTAATTAAGAAAACACACACACACACACACACACATACAATTCTGTTGTAGGGCTAGAATCAGGAAACCAGTAATAACCTAGAGAAAAGTGATTATAGGGGACCTAACATCTCTAAATGCCCCTGGCACCACTGAGCAATTCTAATTAGTAAAAAAGAGCTTATCTTTTTTCAAATCTCCAAACTTTTAACATCTTTCTGCCATACAAGGTGAGGCAGAGAAAAGGGATTTATTACAAGAGGGGTTTTTTGTTGTTCAGTAATGTTCCACTCTTCCTGACCCCATTTGGGGTTTTCTTAAGCAAAGATACTAGAGTGGTATGCCATTTCCTTCTCCAGCTCATTTTACAGATGAGGAAACTGAGGCAAACAAAGTTAAGTGACTCACAGTGTTACCCTGTTAATACTCGTCCAAGGCTGGATTCGAACTCAGGAAGGAGTCTCCCTGACTCCAAACCCAGAGCTCTAGCCACCGTGCCACCTAGGTGCCCCTAACAAAAGGGGTACAGCATTACCAATAGACAGCGCCTGCTAATCCAGCACTCCAGTCTAGAGCATTTTATTTATTTAGGCAGCCTTCTAGGCTTTATATTCTGAACACAGGCCTATTTCTAATACAAACAATAGTTTTAATTAGGAAAAGACCTTTCCAAAATTCCCTTGAGGGCAGAAATTGTCATTTTGTATCCTAGGCATCTAGCACAGTGCCAGCCATATACTGCCTGTTGAATTAAACCCTACCAACAGGCGAGAAAAGGTCAGGCATTTGTCACGCTGACCTATCTGGGCAGTCCCTTGCAAAAGGATCGTTAGCAGCAAAAAGGGAGAGAAAAGAGATAGCAGCAGCTGTAGATTGTGTCCATGAGAGAGAAAATGAAGGGGGAGGGGAAAGTTAAGTAAGAGGTCGTAAATTGGATTAGGAGAACGGAGGTAAAGCAAGATTGGGCTCGGGTGCCGACTGAGACACAAAAAGGATGAATAGGCATTGCCCTGTGGCATGGGGAGGAATGAAGTGGCATGGGGGGATGGGCACTATTTTGAGAGCTAGTCATTGCTCTGGGAGCTAGCGGAATGGCATGTGGGGGAGGAAGGAGAGAGGGGAAAGGGGACGGAATTGGAAGGAGGGGACTGGCGCTGCCTTAGCAGAGGGCCGCCCTCTGTTGCTGGCATGCAGGCAGGTGGACAGCGCAGGAGGTCTCTATCTAGTGGCATGGGGCGGGCAGCGACCCGCTCAGCCTGTTCTGCAGCCAGGCCCCAGGGCTGGACGTTTCCTCGGCCGGAGGAAGGAAGCGTGAACCTGTATAGCAGGAGAGACCGTCTCCCGGACCCACGCCGCCTCCATCCCTCGCCCCCGGCCACTCACCGAAGCCCGAAGTAACCTTCCCAAGGAAGCCGCCATCTTCCAAGTGTGGGGAGGGCCTGAGACTCGCGGGGAAACCTAGGAGAGGCGGGGCAGGGGCGTGGTTTTGGGGCCAGGGGCAGGGCCCAGGGATGCTGCGGGGTGGGTGCCGGGGTGTGCTCAGATCCACTGAGGCCAGGCCACCAATCCAAGGTTAGAGGAAGGCCCGAGGGTCAGAGAGTGAATGCAGGATGGAGCAGGTTGGGGTGGGCTACGGGCAGGACACACTGGAGAAAGGGACACCGAGCTAGGACTAGCGCCGGGCCAGAGAGCAACCCATCCCAGGGCCGGAGGGTGCGAGGAGGGGCGTGGTGGCCACTAGCCGCTGGAGGTGGGGCCGAGGCGGAAAGAGAGCCCAGGTCTCTGGGGGGCGGGTCCAGAATCCTGGGACTGGGTTGAAGGTAATTGGGTGAACCTGACCCTGGAGAGGGAGAAACTGGAGGGGAAAGAAGAGGCTGTTTCCCGCCTTTTTTCTAGAGCTGCCCTTTTCAATAGGCCTCTCCTTATCTTAAGTCCCCTCTTCTCCCCCAAGTCTTCAGGTTGCCCTCCAGCCCCTTGTCTCTCCTTTTCCAGTTCTGCCAGGCCACAACACTGCCTGCCTCACACTTTTTTGACTACTTCCTGAACTGCAGACCCTCGCACAGAGTAGGTAGTCTATAAATGTTTGGCAAGATGAATTGTATTACATTGTCTTTCATAGTTTCGCGACTGTGAATTTTATCTACCGAGGAGATTGTGAAGTCTGCCTGTCAAGTAAGCAAGTATTCAGTGCACACTGCCAGGGCCTTCGGGGATACAAAGTATAATTATAAAAGTGTGTCATTCATTACCACTTGGTTGCCAGACCCTTCTCTAAATGGTGATCCTGATTAAGTTTCTTCCCCGTTCTGGGGTTCAGGTTCCTCATAAGTGAAAGAAGGGACTAGATAATAATTAACAAAACAATAATATCAATATTTACATAGCTCTTCACAGTTTTCTTTAGCAGTTCTCTGAGGTAGACAGATGTCAAAGTGCCTTTGTATCAAAATTTAATTCAACAAACATTTATTAAATACCTATTATATACAAGTCCTTGTGCTAGATTCTGTGGGGGATGCAAAGAATAAGAAACTAGGATGACCAATTTATTGCCTTTCTTTAAACAACAACACAAAAACTTTCAATTTGTAATTTGTCCTTTTGCAGCAATTCCTTAAGTGATTTGGCACTGAGTTCACAAGACTTTGATACTATTAATTTTTCTTTTTTCCCAAGGTTTTTAAAACTTAAATTTTATTTTCCAATTAAACCATAATTCACTTTCTCTCCCTCCCACCTTCCTCCTCTACTGAAAAAGAAAGAAAAATAAAGCCCTTTTAACATATATATATACATATATATATAATCAAGCACAACAAATACCTGAATTAGCCCCCTCTCCCTCTCTCTCTCTGTATATATATATATATGTGTGTGTGTGTATGTGTGTGTGTGTGTGTGTGTGTGTGTGTGCGCGCATATATACATGTCTCAATCTGTACCAGATGGCTCTGGAGGAGAAAGTGAGGTTAGTGACCTTGCACAGCCTTCCCTCATTCAAGTCAAAGTCACTTACAAGTCATGTCATCTCCCTGATGTCATGGTCCTCTCTGAGAACAAAGGACAAACATAACAATCTGCACTCTAATCTATCACTTCTCTGTAAGGAGATAGGTAGCATGTTTCATCATGAGTCCAGTGGAATCTTGGGTGGTCATTGTGTTGATTAGAGTTTCAAAGTTGTTTGTATTTATAATATTGTTGTTATTGTATAAATTGTTTTCTTGTTTCTGCTCACTTCAATCTGCATCAGTTCATACATATCTTCCCAGGTTTCTCTGAAACCACTCTTTTTGTTATTTCTTACAGTACCAATGGTATTCCATCCTATTCATATGGCATAACTTGTTTAGCTAATCCCCAATTGATGGGTACTCCAGCAGTTTCCCATTTTTTTCCCACCTCCAAAAAAGAGCACTTTTTATATATTTTATAAAGGCAGCTGGCTGGCACAGTAGATAGAGTGTTAAACTTGGAGTCAGAAGAACTGAGTTCAATCCAGCCTTAGATACTAACTATCTGTGTTAACATAACAAGTCACAACTGCCTCAACTGTAAAATGGGGTTAATAATAGCACCTCCCTCCCAGGGTTGCGCTTAGCACAGTGCATAGCACACCATAGACACTCTCTAAATGCCTTATTCCCTTTTCCTTCTTTTCTTGTGGGTCTTTTTCCTCCTTCTTCAATTCCTTTGGTATATAGACCTAGTCGTGCTATTGCTGGGTCAAAGGGTATGCACAGTTTAATAACTTCTGGGGTATAGTTCCATATTGTTTTCCAGAATGGCAGGACCAGTTCATAGCTCCAACAATAGTGCCTATTTTCCTACAGCACCTTCAGCATTTGTTATTTTCTTTTTTTGTCAACTTTGCCGGTGTAATGGATGTGAAGTGGAACTTCAGTGCATTAATGTTTGACCAGCTTGGCTAGCAGCTTATTATAGAGGCTAGTTGCTTCTTACTTATGTCATATTATGTGTGTGTGTGTGTGTGTGTGTGTGTGTGTGTGTGCCATCCCTTCCTCCTCCTACCCCCCCTGTCCTTTTTGGTAAGTTTTGATTTTGTTGACTTTGCCTTTGCAGTTTATCAGGGGATATATGATTGTACAAAAATGGAGAAAACATAAATGATAAGGGGGGTTTGAGGCCACTGGGTGTGCTTATAAGAGTTTTGAGATGCTTCCTACATCCCCTCAAAGGATACAAAGTACTATGAGGATTGAGAGGAGGAAATGACTTTTGAACTAAGCATTAAAGGATTTCAGGAGGAAGGAATGGAGTATTCCAGCCTTCCTACTGTCTTCTCTCTCCCTGGCCTATGAATCATTTTGGATAATCTGTCCTGTCTGTTCCTTGTTGAAGACATTCAGTCCCTATTCTTGTACTGTGTCCCTACGTCTCCTGTCTTCAAACACAAGTATGGATTGTCACCCATACCTGAAAACCTTCCAGATCTCTGCCTCTCAGAACCTTATACTTTCTTCAAGGCTCTGTTAGTGCTACCTTTTCCATATGTCCTTCCTTGATCTCCCCAGATAGAAGAGAACTGTGCCTTCTCAAATTTTTATTAGCACATCTTTAGGCCTCTCTTTTGTTCAACTCTTATCGTATCCTACACAGTATCAGACTTATTTGTGGACTCATATTCCCCCTTTTTCTCCACTGAAATTCCACTCTGGTTCATCACCCTGGTGTGGAAATTATACCTGTATTCTCTACACCAGGGCACAAAGTCTGGCAGGTACTAACTACTGTGCTAGAAAGACCTGGAGTACAGGTCCAATGACGGACCTTATGTCTGTTGCTTGAGATTGGGCTACCTACCTGGACTCAGGGTGATGAATTTTTTAGCTATAGCACCCACTTAAAGACCATTTATTAAATTGTAGAATCCAAGAAGGAGAATAACATGAAAAAAAAAAGGATGGAGTGATAGGTCAGGCCTTATTGCAGTAAGCAAAGATTTTGCATTTTACTCAATAGACAACAGGAAGTTCCCAGAGATTTTTAAGGAGGAGAGTGACGTGTGTTAGAAAATAGATGCCTATGATCAGACATTATCTTTGTGGGGAAAATGAACTATGTAAGTTGATTTTGGCTGTTACTGAAATGGATGTAGATTTCAGGGTTTTTTAGGGGAAAGGGGAGAGATATTCTAAAACAGCTGGCTTGCTTTTATTTAGGCCCTGTTCTCTGTCGGATGGAAAACAGTTACCTTCTACCTCTTAAATCTGTCCCTTGTGTTTTTGAGATTTCGGTCTAATTTATGGCTTCTATCTTAAACATGGGTTGCCTTTATTTATCTACTCTATTTCTTGCTTTCTCCCTTAATATAAAGTTAGAACATTCTGTGATTCAAAAAAAAATCTCAATAAATCTCAGCCAATAAACTAGTTTGTCTTGGTTACAGGCATTCTCATCATCTTCTACAAGGCATTAAATTATGAGTCTTAAGCCAAGTGAAGAGGCCAAATAGGTCAGTCAGCTCCTGAAGCTGGATTACCAGTAAAACATGAGACCATAAATTAAGGGCTAGAAGAGACCTTAGTGGCCATTTGGGCCAATTCCCTCTTTATAGATGAAGAAAGTAAGACCAAGTGAATTTAAGTAATCTACACAAAGTCAAAGTCCCAAGTAGCAAAGCAAGCATTTGAAGCCTGGCCCTTTGACTCCAAAATCACTGTGTTTTGTTTTTTTTCTCCAGTAACATGAGGATGAGCTCTTACTGGTTGTCTCTATTAATGACGGAACACTGAGGCCAAAGGGTTGTTGTGAATTCATGGAAATCCAAAGTTCAGAGTGACTTTAAAAGTCCTTCTAGGCCAACCTGTACCTGAAGGAGAATCTTGTTGAGTAGTTTATCCCACCTCCATTTGAATACCTCCAGTGACCTGGAACTCACTATTTTCTTAGGTCAGCCTATTCCATTTGTGGACAGCTCTCCTTGTTAGGACATTTCTCCTATCTTGAAACAAAATAAAACTCCCTGTAATTTCTACCAATTGGTCCAGTTCTGACACTTCGGGCCAAACTGATTAAATTGGACATGTCATCTGTATGAAAGACCTTCAAACATTTGAAGACAGAATAATACTCTCTTCTTTCAAATTTCCCCACCCCCTCTTCTCCAGTCTAAAAAAACTCCAGTTTTTCAGTTAATGCCTACCGTGATATAATTTCGATTCCTCTGCCTCCCAGGCTAGATATTAACTTATCCAAGGTCACACAATGACTCAGTATCTGATCCCAGATTAGGATCAAGAGACCCCAAAATGCTGCCTTTTGTTGCTCTGTCTACTAATCTATGCCACTTGTTCATTTATTTTATTTTTTTATTTTTAGGCAATTGGGGTTAAGTGACTTGCCCAGGGTCACACAGCTAGTAAGTGTCAAGTGTTTGGTCTGAGGCCGGATTTGAACTCAGGTGTTCCTGACTTCAGGGCTGGTACTCTATCCACTGCGCCACCTAGCTGCCCCTGCCACTTGTTTAAAAACAAAATGAACCAGGCTCGGAACCCTAGAAGAAACCTCACAAGGACCTTTCTAGACAGGTCACAATGGCCTAGTTAGAATTGTAAACTGAGTGGTTACCTATAAAAACTGAACTTGCTCTTGACATTTCTCCTTTGTTCCTTCTTGAAGCCGTTCTCTGAAAAACAAACAAAAACACACACACATACACACATACACACACACACACACACACACACACACACACACACACACACACACAACCCTGGGCTTGTCCTACATTACCCAGTCCTATAGGGTAATTAATGGAATTACTGGTCATTAAGAATCAGCATCAAGCTTTAAAAATGTAACCAGCAATGACTTACATTATTCCTTGTAACTGAAAAGGAGAGCAAAACTCATTCCAAAATGAAAAAGGATTTTTAAAAATCTGACTTTCTACAACATTCAGGGCAATGACCTAAGATGTTTCCCCAAAGTAAATAAAAAAATGAACTGACTTTGTCTCCATTTACCTGAAGAGCAGAAAAATGACTGAATTCTCTCTCTCTCTTTTTTTTCTGAGAGAATTAAATAGAATGACAAATGGAAAGATGCTACTAGTCTATAGGTTTCTTTTCATATGGAATACCTTTGTAATTGTAAATCTAACGGCTTTTTCTCAATCATCATCCTTCATGACCTCCCTTCAGCCTTTGACCTGTCAATCACTCTTTTCTGGATATTTTCTCCTATAGATTTTTGTGATACTGTTCTCTTTTGATTCTCCTCCTACCTGTCTGACCCCTTCTTCTCCAGTTCCTTTACTGGATCTTTATCCAGGTCATGCTGACTATCAGAGGTTGTGTCTTGGGCCTTCTCTTCTTT
This sequence comes from Vombatus ursinus, assembly GCF_900497805.2. NCBI lineage: Eukaryota > Metazoa > Chordata > Mammalia > Diprotodontia > Vombatidae > Vombatus > Vombatus ursinus. The sequence goes on along the minus strand of NW_020948983.1, from coordinate 570,331 downwards.
GGCTCTGCTATTTTGCCTGATGATCTCATTAGCCCCTGTGGATTCATTTATCGTCTTCATGAAGATTATTCTCAGATCCACTTATCCAGCCCTTATTTCTTTCTTGAGTTCCAATCTCCCCACACCAAACTGTCTCTTGAACATCTCTAATTGGATATTCCATATGTCATATTTAAAAAGTTTGAGAGACATAGTTTCTGTGTAATTAATAATTTTATTAATACAGTTAATTTTATTAATAATATTAATCATGGCTGTGGGCTCATGGCTTATATGCCCTTGGAGAAGTGGGTGTTCCAGAGGGTGGTAATCAACTCTGATTGGTTAAGAAGTAATGAGAGAGAATGAATATTACAATGAGGGGCTGGACCTATTCTAATGAACTTTGATTATGTCATTTACTTCTAGATTACCCTCAGCCTTGGGCAATCTAATCAAAGAATTTATCCCCACCCAAACCTGAGTAGACCACAATGGGCAGGAATTCCCTTAGACTAGATTCCTTGTAAGGTTGAGGGGGGTCTGACCAAGATTGAGGAGAAAGTTAATTCAACCTTCAGAGACTGAGTTTTTAAAATGAGGACTTTAGAAAAAAGGGGATCCCCAAATCATTGGTTATTAGTAATCATTTCTCTCACATAGACACTACAAACTCAACATATCCATAGCAACTGATTTCCCCACCCACCCCCCCAAAAATTCTCCTCTTCCAGACTAACTACCGCTATCATCCTCTTAGTTATCTAAGCTCAAAACCTAGGTATCATCCTCAGCTTTTCACTCTCACTGACCCCAGGTACCCAATCTGTTGTCAAATCTTGTAATTTCCACTTTTATAACGTCTCTCATACATATCTCCCTGGCCCCCCATCACCCCCACTCACATAACCACCAGACTAGTGCAGGCCTTTATGCCACGTTTGAACTACTGAGTAGTCTTTGGATTGGTCTTCCTGCATAAAGTCTTTCCTCACCCTAATCCATCCTCCACCCAGCTGCCATAATAATCTTCCTAAAGCGCAAGTCTGATGATGTCACCCCCTACTCTATAAATTCCTATGGCTCCCTGTTGCCTCCAGGATCAAGTATAAAATCCTCTGTTTGGCATTTAAAGCCCTTCAAAACCTGTTCTCTTCGTGCCTTTCCAGTCTTACCCTTTAGTCTCCTCTGTGTACTCTGTGACACAGTAGTACTGGCCTTCTTGTTTTGTACACGACACTCTATCTTCTAATTTTGCATCTTTTTACTGGCTGTCTTCCATGCTTGGAATGTTTTCCTTCCTCTCCTCCATTCTCTGGCTTCCTTCAAGACTGGTTCTTTTTGAGAATGAAGGACAAACAACAGCAAAGACAACAAGACTGCTTAAATCCCACCTTCCGCAAAAGGTGTTTTTTCACCTCCTCTCACCCCAAAGTGTCTTCCCTCTTGTTTGTGTAGTTGTTTGCATGTTGGTTCTCCCATTAGAATGTGAGTTTCTTGAGAGCAGGGACCATATTTTTGACCTTCTTTGTATCCTAGCACTTACCACAGTGCCTGGCTCATACCATGGTAACTGCTTCATAAAAGATTGTCGACTGACTGGTGGTTGGGAATGCCATAAGAAATGGCAAACCACAGTTTTCAATAAGTTCTTCAGTTTTTTTTTTCTGCTGCAGAAAGCATTCAGCTCTGTTTTTTACATGAAGGAGTACAAGAGGTATATCAGCACCTCCTGCCTTTTTACACAGAAGAGAACTGATTGATAAAAGGAGAGGAATATTTAATGATCCCCACTGCCTACAGGATAGCATCCACATTCCTCTTTCTGGACCTCAAGGCCTTTCAAAACCTGGCTCAACTGGCCTCTCTCACATTATCCTTTACTAACCCTTAGCCAAACTGATTTCTACTCAGTATGTTCTCATATCTAAAAAAATTTGTGTTTTATAGATCTGGACTTTTGTTGATGCCAATTCTCTCTGTAATGGCCTCTTTCTACCCATATCTTTCCCATACTTTAAGACTCAGCTCAAGTCCTGTTTCTTCCATGAAAATTTCTTCCTCATCATCCTACCTTAGAGTTTTCCTCTTCTAGATCTTGATAGCATTGAACTGTTTGTAACACTCATGCAGCTCTTATATAGAGCCCTGAGATGTTTCTTCTTCTGTTGTCTTGAACTAATATGTAAATCTCATTATAGTCAAGTGTAACACACACCCGCAATCCCTGTACTAGCAGGGCTAAGGCTGGTGGATCTCTTGAGCTCAGGAGCTCAAGCAGCCACCTACCAAAGCAGCCAGGTTTGCACTATTTGGTACTAGTATGTTGAGCCCCCAGGACTGGGGACCACCAGATTGAGAGCAGGTCAAAAGTCCTATGCTGATCAGAACAGGGTTAGACCCATGAGTGGCCCCTGCACTTCCATTTTAGGCAAGATAGGGAGACCAAATCTTTAAAAAAAAAAAAAAAACCTCATTATATTATTCATTAGCTATTTCATGTGTCTGACTTTTGTCTTTCCAACTAATTTGTTAGATCTGTGAGGGAAGAAAGAACCCACAACACCTAGAACACAATCTTGAACATAGTAGATTTGATTAATTTGTATTTTAATAATCAACCATATGTCCCATCTGGATGTTTTTAATTTCCCATATAACTTTGATTTAAGACCTGTCCCAGCACAAATACATACCAGTGTATATACGGTTAGGACTTGTCTTTGCTATTTGAGTTTGGTAGTGTAACAACCCCCTGCCGTGGCTAGGTGGCAGCCTCTCTATACAAAAGCAAATTTACAAACACTGAATGGAATATTTTGGTAAACTGTTTCTGTGTAAACCAGCAAGAACTCATTCTGATGACACATTACCCTGGAACACATTAAGATGGAGACTTTGAGCTTTGATGAAAAGATCCTAATACAGACATATATACATTGCTTTAGTAACCTTAAGGAGCTATATAAATGCTAACGATGATGATGATGATGATGTGGAAGAAAGCTATTCAAAACCTTCTGCTTCTATTCCTTCATAACTCAAGATTTTCTTGGTGTGAGTATTTCTCCACTGACACCATCACCCATCACCATCCTTCTTTCTGGCTTCCTGAGCTGCTGTGGTATAAAAAATAAAATGATCACCTGGTTTCTAGACTTCTGGCTATGAGTATTCCATTATACAGTAAGATAACTTTTACACCATATGGTGTTTTATACAGTTGTCAAAAAAAGAGGGCAATCAGTAAAACATTCCATGTCTAGAATTCCAAGTGCAATCTCCCAGTGAACATGCGATTGACTAACTCAGAAGTGAATCAGAAAGCAAATGTGTTCTATTCTGGTTGGCTCAGTTGTATATTCAAAAGTCTTATAAATAAAGTGGCCTCTCTTAGGAGAATATTCTATGATGCTGGAAGCCTACTTCTGGGATTTGAAAGGACGTTAGACTTAAAGTCTGTAGGGCTCAGTAAGGTTAGATGTGTGAATCTTGCTTAATGATCAGCTAGGCCCCTCCCTACATGTCCTCTTCATCAGAATCACCCAGTTATAATGGATCATTAGAGAGAAGGGTGAAGGTACTTCTGGCCTCTTTCCATTTCAATGTGATATTCCTTTGTTAGGATAATAAGCAACATTTCTATTATAAGTGTCCATTTTCATAGAAGTAAAAATTAACTTTTTCATCATTTTATAATAGTAGTCATCAAAATAAAACATAAATGAATGTCTTGGTTACTTTCTTAATCTTCCTTCACTGGAAATACTTTGCTTAAGGAAGACTGCTGAAAGTAGTTTTGCTTTCTCTAAAATGACCAAATGAAATTTCTGATTCTTGCTGTGTAATCACAAGCCCGGTCATTTTTTCCCACTTAATCAAATTCTATCAATTTTGAATCTACAATTCAGGATAGTGTAGTACAGTAGAAGGGGTTCTGGTTTAGGTCTTGGTCCTACCATTTACTACCTATGTCACTTTGGGCAAGTTACTTTATCTTTCCGGGTCTCAATTTCCTCAACTATAACATGAAGGTCTTTGACTAGAGGATCTCAAAGATCCCTTCCTTCTCTAAATGATCTTATCAAATTGGATTTTTTTTTTAGAATTGAGAAGGATTTAGAGACTATTTATTCCAAGCTCCTCATTTTATAGATGAAGAAACCAAGGTTAAAAATCATGAAGTAGTTCAGTCAAGGTCACACATGGAAGGGTATGCTGAAATTGAATGTTAATGGGAAACCAGAAATTGGTGAAGGGACACATAAATTTTAAGTCACAGAAGGTGTGAGAAAGGAACATTCTGTAGTGGAACACAGACATCTTGAAATAGGGTAATGATCCCAAGTGCCTTAATATGTTTATGGCCTTGATCATAAAACTAGTTAGTGCTTAAAAAAGTAGAAAACTCCATGATGAGATTTACAGAATTACAGACTCTTCGCATTTGAAGGGGGATTCAAGGGGTATTTCATCCAACCTATAAGTGAACAAGAATCCCCTCTATAACACATTGGATGAGTCTGCTGAAGACCTCTAGTGAGGGGAATTTGAGGACCTCCAGAAGCAATCCATTCCATTGTTAGGAAGCTTTTACAAGAGCTATAACTAGATCTGGGACATCCTCCCAGGGTGGGAAATTTAGATGATATCAACAGCACAGTCTTGGTGTACGCTTCCTACCCTAGTCCCTGCTATATTCACAGATCCCCTAACAATTAGTAGTCTTTCAATAGTAGAGAAACCTTATGGTCTCCCAGAGTAAGCTTCCTTCCCCTTCTTCTACCCCAAGAGACGCCCCTCCCCAACAACTTTCATCCATTGCTCTGGGACCAAGTAGAACAAATCTGTTCTCTTTTTCATGGACAGCTTTTCAAGTACTTGAAGACAGCTATCTTGTTTCCCACGTTTTCACTTTTCCAAACATCTCCATTTTCTTCAAATGATTCTTTCATGACATAATCCCAAGATCCTCACTCTTCCTAGGTATCCTCTGGTCATTTTCCATTTTTATCAATATCCTTCCTAAATGGAGGTGGCTGGAGTCAGGAAGACCTGAGTTCAGCTTCAGACGCTTACTGGTTATGTGGCCCTGGACAAGTCATTCAATGTCTGTCTCTCTTGGTTTCCCCATCTGTAAAATGGGAATAATAGCAGTACTTTTCCCCAGGGTTGTTGTGAGGGTAAAATGAGCTAATATTTGAAAGGCACTTTGCAAACCTTATATCTCTATTTAAACATTAGCTATTATTGTTGTTTTTGTTGTTATTATTAAATGTGTTGCCTGTAACTGAACACAGTGCTGCCCAGATGGTCTGATCCTGGCAAAGTACATCAGGACTACTACTTTCATTGTTTTGAATACCATAACTACCTTAATGCAGCTTTTCGTAGTAACTGATCCAGGGCTAGGACTCATTTCTCCTAACTCCCAGTCCCAGACATTTTTTTTTTAACTGTCATACTGTATATACAACACCTTAGTTGTATAATTTCTTTGGAGTATTTTATAGTATTTTTTTGCATTTCGTTCATTCAAACTGGGCATTAGATTCATTCATCCAGCATTTCAGAGTGCCAACTCTGTGTAGCATACTGTTGTGGGCATTGAAGGACATTACAAAATTTAGATAACATGCTCTCTGCTCTCATAGAGTTTATAGTATAATCAAAGGAGCAAGACACCAATACAGGTAACTAGAGCACAGAATATTAAGTCATAATTATATTAGACACTTGTTAATCAAGTGTTGCATGAGGTCCAAGAGGGAAGATTGTCATCCACCAAAGTTGACAAGGGTCATAGAAAGGTTTATTGAGGAGACAGGATTTGAAATGGGCTTTAATGGATGGGCAGAAATTTAGTAGGTGAAAGTGAGGCTGGATGTGGAGAAGGGTGTTCAGGGAATAGGGAAGAGCCTAAAGCTAGAGAGAGAGAGGTACATTGATCCAAGACTGTGAAGGGCCACAGCAAAGGAATCACGGGATCACAGAATTTCAGAGTTGGAAGGGACCTCAAAAGCCATCTAGACAAACTCTGCTATGATCTTGAGAAAAGGGGTAAATGAAGGTGCCACAGACAGAACTGAAATCAGAATAAGGAGCAAGTTACTTTCTCATGAAGTTTAAAGTGAAAAGGAGGAAGGGAGGTAAGTTAAACTTCAAGCACTTGAGAGGAGATTGTTGCTTTCTTGGTCTTTGTATCTCTGGTGTCTAGGCCACTGCCTGGCACAAAGGAAGTGCTTCAATAAATGCTTGCTGATTGATTGATGGTTATTAGATGGAATAAAAGAATAAAATTAAAGTTATTCCAGAATTAGATGGATTTGAACATGTTTTTGCCATCAAAGAAGAGGGGACCAGTGGAAAAGGAAGGATTGCAGATTTCATGAGTTGAGGACTGGGGTGGTGATGGAGGGGTGTAAGGAAAGATGACTGATAGAATTTGGGTCTTCAATGCTCTACTTAATTTCCACTTTGAGTCTGTGATTAGTTTAACAAGCAAGTTGAATGAAGAGATGGGGCGGGTTTGGAAGGAGAAGCTGCATTCAGAAGCACAGTTAGGGCCTTGAAGAGTATTCTCAGGTTCCAGCAGGGTGCCAGCTCCTACCACAAGCAACCTCCAATTTCCCCATTTTTCCTTGAGAATGCTCAATCAAACAAGACTGAGGGGATTTTGATAGTGAATGGCTCTAGCTTGAGTCCATGAGAGTTAGAGGCTGCATAGAAAGGGACATTGAAGTTAGAACCTGTGGATTCCAGTGTCAGCCTCGCCATTTACTTACTGTGTGACCTTAGGTATGTTTCTGGATCTCACTTTTCTCATCTATTAAATAAATCTAGATGAGCTCTGAGATCCTTTCCAGGTTCATGAATCTAGAAATAGGCTAGAGTTTATGGGGACTTGCTCTGTGGAAGTTACAGCTGTTACGGTTGCCCTTTGGACTTCAAGAATTGCTGTTCCAAAAAAGTACTGATTGAGGACCTGATAATTTTTTCCCAAAATATTTGAAAGGCTGCCATGTGGCTAGGGCTTTTTTTTTTTTTGTCAGTTGTTCCAGAGGGCAAAACTAGGAACAATGTAGGAACTTTTAAAGAAAGCAAATTTAAAAAAAAAATCAATCTAAATAAGAACTCATTGGGGGTAATAAAGAAAAACAGCATGGTAGAGTGGAAAGAGCACTGAACCTAGAATTAGGAAGAATCAGGTTCAAATCCTGCCTCAGATACTTAGCTTTGTGACCCTGGGCAAGTCGCTTTATCTCTATCTGTCTCACCTGTAAAAGGAGGATAGTAATGGAACCTTTCTCCCAGGGTTGTTGTGAGGAGAAAATGAGATACAGTTATCCTTTCCACATCTCGGGGATTAGGGGCATGGCACTGAGATCTGTAAAATCTGCTTAGAATTTTTTGGCTCTCATACCAGAGAAGAAGTTTGAATTTTTTCTTTTTCTTTTATGGGGTATTGGTAGTACCTATGACCAAATATTTGGTCATAGGCTCTGTGTTATCCGCTGGCCTTCAAGAGTATTGTCTGTAGCTTCCAGAAAACTCCCCCCAAACTCTGATTTAATTTCTTATGTGGATCCAAGATATATCAAAACCTCCAAGGGGAAAGGATAACTGTATTTGTTAAGTGCTTTGCAACTCTTAAAGCATTGTATACAAAGGCTAGCTTTATTCTGCCTATCTCACAGGATTGTTGCAAGTATAGCATAGATTCTCTTCAGTTTTGGAATCCATTGCTACCCATGTTCAGTTTGGGTACGTTTTGCTTTACTTTGAAATAATACTAATTCTGCAAATGTTTCCTAAGCCAGAATCCAGTGTCTTCTCTACTAGCAGACCAGTCAGAAACCACAAATCAAATAGCAATTATCTAATTGAGACAGACTATCAAAATAAATAAGAAGGGGGGTGGGAATCAAGCAACAGAATCATTCTCAGTCTCAGCACACAGAATGGGTATAATTGCTCACCAAATCCCAAGCTGGGGGTGAAGGGAAAACTCCAGGACAAATCATGCTTCAAGGTTGAGGGAAGTTTGAATTGAGGTAGAAACACTTTTCACTGTCTTTTCTCCCGGCAACCACTGTGCCTCACTGGCTCTTGGCTCTGTCTCATAGCATGCCCTTAGAATGGTCCTAGAATTCTTGGTATTCCCATCTTACTCTGTATCTGTCATCTGCTCTGGCATTAATTTTATGGTTCTTTTGCAAGATTGTCCAGGTTGTCCCTCTTTTGTTAGTCAGGTCCCATGCAGCTGACAGATAAAAGGGTTGTTTAAGCATCTGCCTGGTCTTACCTTACCCTCCTCAGAGAAAAGTCCCCAGTCTTAACTTCTAACTGGGTTAGGGTCAGGTAGCCTTTCATCCCTTCCTTGCTCTGGCATGCTGGACAGGAGGACCTTATTTAAAATCCTACCTTTGAGACTAGGCTGTGTAAAATGGGCAAGTCTCTTAATTTCTCTGAGCATCAGGTTTCTTCTATGTAAAATGGTGTTTACTTCCCAACATTGTTGTGAAGCTCAAATGAGATAATATGTGTGAAGCACTTTGCAAGTTTTAAAGCATTCTATACATTTTCCTGTTTTCAATCTGTCCCTTTCTTCTGCTCTTCAGCTTCAGCTTCCACTTAGTCCAGGACCTCTGTGGCATCACCCAGGAACGGTTCCCCTGGGTTCAGGAGACGTGGCTGAGGAATGGTTTTACTTGTCCAGGAGCTACTAAACCATTCTGTTGCTGCCTCTTGAATTCAGTCAGCTTAGATCCTTGCCACTCTTGCTTTGACCCAGGAACCAAGGCTGCTTGGAGCTCCCTGGCTTTACTGAGGAATATGGTTCCTTTGGTGAATATGTTTTCCAGGAGCCAGTTGCAGGCGATATTAATGTATTGACTTTGGTATAGAAAACCAAAGTATGTTTGTGACTTACTAGGTTCTCTTTGTCGACCTTAGCCTGCTCTCCAGCTTCTAATAGCAAGTCCAAGAGCATAGCTCAGGTGTATATAAACTGGTCAGGAATCCAGGAAGTACTCTTTAAATGAAATATTAAAGGGCCAATGAATACCCAGGACAAGGCAAGTTCAGACATCATCAAAGCCAGAATATTAAGACTGTTAATACAAGGCTAATCTTGACAAGAAAATGTCCCAGGCTGGTCTTGCTACAGTGAGTAATCTTAGAGCTGGAAAGAGCCTCAAGACCTTCCCTCACAGCTGGTAAGGTACTATTTCCATTTTATACATAAGACTCGAGAACCTAGAGCTAGTATGTAGCAATGTGGCTAGAACTTTGGTTTTCTATAGTCACTGCACAACCTCCCACCTTAAGATATCTCACATCTGACCAACTTCAGTTATATATTTCATTTGCCTGATCCACATGGAAAAGTCTATGAAATGAACAAAAGGCTAATGGAGGTCAAAGAGAAGGCGAAGTGTGATGTGATATAAATGCATGGTTTTTCACTGCCAGAACATTTTCCACATTAGAATGCATGGGAATTTTTGCACTGTTCAACCCAACTGCACATCTTGTTAGAAACAACTGCACAAAAATAAATTATTACTTGATATTCACTCATTAATTAAAGTTGTTTTCCAATTCTGAGCCTCTAGTTTCAGGATCCTCCTTTTAAAGCCATGGTCAAAGGGTCTTGACTGAGGCAAGACTGATGGACCTCCATAGAAAGAAAATCATAGAAGAAAGTGGTGGAAAGGATATTTGGCATGAGTACCATAGATAGAGGAGCAAATACTCTAGTGTCCTCTAGGTCATTCTGATCCTTTTGAAACCGTAGAGGAGACTATTAGGAAAAAGACAATTAATGTCATCCCAGAGCACTGGAGATCAAAAGGGATGTTAGATTTGCAAAGATAATATGATAAAAGATAGGAGGTTTTTTGTTTTTGTTTTTGTTTTTTTTTAAAAAGACCTTTGCCAATTTGGAGCCTGATTTGACAATCATTGACATAGGGCTGACTATAAATAGGAGGGCTCAATTATCCATAGATAAACAAGGCTTCTATTTATCACAGTATTTTTCCTGAAGCTCCAGAATTTTGCTCCATTCTTTAGCATGGAGTTCGCAATGTTCTTTGTGATTTCTTTCAACATCAGAAGCAGAGAGACAGTTTTAAGTTCAATAGATGGAAGAAATTCCTAACAATTAGAACAATTAGAACTAAAACAAATGGAATTGGCTACCTTTTACAGGCAGTGAGCTCTCTGCCATGGGAAGTCAAAGAATTCTAGGGTTTTAGTTCTGAAAGCGACCTTAGAGATAATCTGTGCATACTCCCTCATTTTACAGATGAAGAAACTCAGGCCCAGATGGTTTAAGTGAACGGTCACAAAGATAATAGCAAAGCCAAGATTTGAACCCAAGCTCTCAAACTTCAATTTTTTTTACTACACAATCCTACTGTCCAAACAGAGAGTAAATGACTACTCTTGTGTTGTGTGTGTGTAGGATGGTATTGGGAAGGTCCAAATTTCAATTCCATAAACATTTATTGGACACTGAATATTTTCAGGCACAATGGTAGTTTGAAGGGTGGAAGAAAAGAAAGAAGCCACAAAACTTAAATAAGACATGTTTTTGTTCTGATAGAATTTAAAATCTAGTAGAACTATGAAACAAAATGGGGCATCATAAGTACATAAAAGAGAGGCAAAGTATTTTTTAAAATTCAGATTCAAAATTTTAATTTAAAAATATTTTATTTTTTCCATTTACATGTAAAACCATTTTTCAACTTTCATTTAAAAAAATTCTGAGTTCCAAATTCTCTCTCCCTCCATCCACCCATCTCCTACCTCCTCATTGAGAAAGCAAATGATTGATATGTTATGCATGTGTAGTCATGTAAGACATTTCCATATTAGTCATGTTGTAAAAGAAAACACAGACAAAAAAAAAGCACCCAAGAAAAATGAAGAAAGTAAAAAAGTATGCTTCAATCTGCATTCAGACTTTAACAGTTCTTTCTGTGGAGGTAGATAGTATTTTTCATCATAAGTTCTTCAGAATTTTCTTAGATCATTGTATTGCTGAGAATAGCTAAGTCATTAACAGTTGATCATAGTTCGGTATTTCTGTTACTATATACACTTCTCCTAGTTCTGCTCATTTCACTTTACATCAGTTCATGCAAGACTTTCCAGGTTTCTAAAAACATCCTGCTCTTCATTTCTTATAGCACAATAATATTCCATCTCAATCATAAACCACAGCTTGTTCAGCCATTCCCCAACTGAGGGGCATTCCCTCAATTCCCAATTCTTTGCCACTACAAAAAGAGCTGCTATAAATATTTTTGTACACATAGGTCATTTTCCTTTTTGTTTTGTTTTGATCTCTTTGGGATATAGACCTAGTAGTGGTATTGCTGGGTCAAAGGGTATACATGATTTTATAGCCCTTTGGGCATAGTTCCAAATTGTTCTCCAGAATGATTGAATCAGTTCACAACTTTACCAACAGTACTTCAGTGTCCCAATTTTCCCACATCCTCTCCAAATTTCTCATTTTCCTTTTTTGTCATGTTAGCCAATTTGTCAGACTTTTTTTAAAAATTCTGATATACTCTGTTTCTTTGCTGATTTTTTGTTTTTTTTGGTGAGGCAATTGCGGTTAAGTGACTTGCTCAGTCACACAGGTAGTGTTATGTGTCTGAGGCTGGATTTGAACTTAGGTCCTCCTGACTCCAAAGCCAGTGCTCTATCCACTGCGCCACCTAGCTGCCCCATGCTAGCCAATGTGATAGGTGTAAGGTGGTACCTTAGAATTGTTTTAATTTACATTTCTGTAATTAATAGTGATTTAGAGCATTTTTTTTATCTGACTATAGATAGCTTTGATTTCTTCATCTGACAACTGTTCATATCCTTTAACCATTTATCAGTTGGGGAATGACTTGTATTCTTATAAATTTGACTCAGTTCTCTATATATTTGGGAAATGAGGCCTTTATCAGAGAAACTTGCAGTATAATTTTTTTCCCACAGTTATGATTACTAATTGTATATTTCCCTCCATCCTATTTTTATTCCTGTTTATCCTTCTCTCTCTCCTTTCACCCAATTGCTCCTCAAAGTGTTTTGCTTCTGACCACTGCCTTCCCCAATCTGCTGTTCCCTCTATCAACACCAACTTCCCCCCCCAATACCTTCTTTTATCTCCTTCCCCTCTTACTTCCTTGTAGGGAAAGATAGATTTCTATACCCAACTGAATGTGTATGTTATTCCCTCTTTAAGTCAATTCTGGTGAAGGTAGGGTTCAAGTGTTGTTTTCTCCTCCATTGTAAAGGCTCTTACCTCTTTTATGTGAGATAATTTACTCCATTCTACCTCTCCCTTCCCCCAGTGCATCCCTCTTTCTTACCTCTTAATTTTATATTTTTAGATATTGTCCCATCATAGCTGATTCACACCTGTGCCCTCTCTCTATGTACACTTCCTTCTAACTGCCCTAATATTGATAAAGTTCTTAGGAGTTACAAGTATCATCTTCTCATAGAGGAATGCAAACAATTTAACTTTATTGAATCCCTTATGATTTCTCTTTCCTATTTGCCTTTTTATGCTTCTCTTGAATCTTGTATTTGAAAATCAAATTTTCTGTTCAGCTCTGGTCTTTTTTATCAGGAATGCTTGAAAGTCCTCTAATCATTAAATATCCATTTTTTCCCCTGAAGGATTATACTCAGTTTTGCTAGGTAGGTGATTTTTGGTTGTATTCCTAGCTCCTTTGCCCTCCAGAATATCATGTTCCAAGCCCTTCAATCTCTAGCAGAAACTGCTAAATCCTATGTTATCTTGACTGTGGCTTCACAATATTGGAATTGTTTTTTTCTGGCTGCTTGCAGTATTTTTTACTTTACCTGGGAGCTCTAGAATTTGGCTGTAATATTCTTGGGAGTTTTCGTTTTGGAATCTCTTTCAGGAGGTGAACAATGTTCTTTCGATTTTTATTTTACCCTCTGGTTCTAGGACATCAAGGCAGTTTTTCTTAATAATTTCTTGGAAAATGATATCTAGGCCCTTTTTTTTATGATGGCTTTCATTTAGTCCAATAATTCTTTTTTGTGTGTGTGTGAGGCAATTGGGGTTATGTACTTGCCCGTAGTAACACAGTCAGTGAGTGTCATGTGTCTGAGGCCAGATTTGAACTCAGGTCCTCCTGACTCCAGGGCCAGTGCTCTATCCACTGCACCACCTAGCTGCCCCTAGACCAGTAATTCTTAAATGATCTCTCCTCCATCTCTTTTCCAGATCAGTTGTTTTTCTGATGAGATATTTCACATTTTCTTCTATTTTTTCGCCATTCTTTTGACTTTGCTTTATTATTTCTTGCTGTATCAGGGAATCATTAGCTTCTACTTGTCCAATTCTAATTTTTAAGGAATTATTTTCTTCAGTGAGCTTTTGTACCTCCTTTTCCATTTGGCTAATTTTGCTTTTTAAGGGGTTCTTTTCTTCAGCAAATTTTTGTACATCTTTTTCCATTTGGCCAATTCTGTTTTTTAAGGAGTTCTCTTCAGTGGATTTTTGTGCTTCTTTTACCATTTGGCCTATTAAGGTGTTATTTTCTTCAGTATTTTTTGGTTTCTCCTTTACCAAGCTGTCGACTTTTTTTCATGAATTTTTTTGCATCACTCTCATTTCTTTCCTCATTTTCCCCTCTATTTCTCTTATTTGATTTTTAAAATCCTTTTTGAGGTCTTCTAGGAATTCTTTTTTGGCCTGAGACAGATTCACATTTTTCTTTGAGGCATAGATGTAGCTGTTTTGACTTTGTTGTCTTCTGAGTTTAAGTTTTGATCTTTGCTGTCACCATAGTAACTTTCTATGATGATTTTTTTTTGTTGTTATTGCTCCATCATTTTTCCAGCCTATTTCTTGACTTTTAACTTTATGTTAAAGTTGGGCTTTGCTCCTAGAGTAGAAGGAACATTGTCCCAAGCCTCAGATTTTTTTGTGTTGCTGTTTTCAGAGCTAGTTCTGGGGGTCTGTAAGTTTTCATTTCTTGCAATGTGATATGATCTCAGGAGAGGTGTGGTCACTGCTCTCCTGGCCTGTGCTCTGGACTTTGAGTGACCACAAACACTTTTTTTCTGCCCTGGAACTATGATCAGGGTCCCTGCTCCCCTTCATACTCTAATATGCTAGTGTTCTTTCTCACCCTAGGACTGTGACTGGGAACCTTGTGTTGGCAAGGCAACAGAGTACTGTACCCAGTGCCAATAAAGGATCCCCTGTAATCTCCTTCTGACCAGATGACCATCTGTGATCTGAGAGTTCTGGAAGTAGCTGCTGCTGCCGCCAATTCATTTGTCCCCAAGACCTGCTGCTGGCTTGCCAGGTTGGCCTTTGCTGGACTGCATTCTACTTTCACCCCAGTAGGACAGACCTTTCATGCTGACTTTCTAAGTTGTCTTGAGCTGGGAAATGTTTTACCTGGTCCTTTTGTTGGTTCTGTCACTCCAGAATTCATTTTGAGGAGTTATTTTAAAGTTGTTTGGAGGGAAATTTGGGAGAGCTCAGTTGAGTTCCTACTTTTACTCTGCCATCTTCCAAAGTGTTTATAAGGGTTTGTTATTTGAAGAAATGAGTAACTGCAGAGTGAGAGGAAGGAAAGGTCATTTAGGATATAGGCATCAGGTAAGACTTCTTGGAATAGGTCATTTGAACTGGCCCTTAAAGGATTTATAGGATTTCAAAAGACATAATTAGATACAGGGGAAGAACATCATTATAGACATAAATAAGAAGAGAGCCTGGACCTGTGATCTCGCTGGTACAGGGAATTCTGGGGTGAGGAAACTCCTAGCAATGCAGATCAGCGACTCTCTGTAATTTATAGTGTCATGGAGCTCCCTAGAGCACTAAGTTGTGATGTGCTTAGGGTCACACAGCCATTTGTGACTCTCACAGTATTTGTGAGAGGCAGAACTTGAACCCAGGTCTTCCACTTCCAGGCCAGTTCTCTTTTGTACTGCCTAATGGAGTGAATAAAGGCTGATAATACAGAAAGTGCTCTGATGTATCGAAATATGTGAATAATTGAGTGTGGCAGAAGCAGAATATATGAAGTGGAGTAGTGAAGTAGATAAGGTGAGGGACAGGGTAGTTCTGGATTTTGCAAGGCTGTGAATGCCGGGCTGAAATAGGGGTTTTGCTGGATCAACTCCGAGGTTCTAACTTGTTTGATTAATTCTGTTTTAATTTTATTTTTTTTTTTGGTGAGGCAATTGGGGTTAAGTGACTTGCCCAGAGTCACACAGTTAGTGAGTGTCATGTGTCTGAGGTCACATTTGAACTCAGGTCCTCCTTACTCCAGGGCTGGTGCTTTATCCACTGCCACCTAGCTGCCCCCAATTCTATTTTAATTTCAGAAGCTTTTTTACTTAACTCTCCATACACTTGATACTCCAGTAAAACTGAACTGCTGTCTGCCCCCAACACACAATACCCTCTACTTCCTGGGAGTCTTTGCAACGTCCTTCTTCTCAGCCCTCACCTTTTGTATTCCCACATTCCTTTTACTCCTCAATTCCAAATGTTACCTCTTCCTTGACGCCTTCTCTGACCCCCTTCCTGGTAAGTAAATCTTCCTCTAAGGACCTCAGAGCACTATTTTGCACCCTTCCAAAGCCCTTTTCGTGTAAGTTCTCTTCAGGGCAGGGGCAAATTCTGTTCTTTCTTTATTCCTCTCTAGAGTGTGGCAGTATCTGGCAGCGAGAAAGCCGTTAGTAAATTCTTGTTAATTGATTATATCATAGTTATCTGTGTCTCATTTCTCACTAGACTCAAAGAAAACGGAGACCATCTTATCTGAATTTTGTATTCCCTCAGTGCCTAGCCAAGTCCCCTTTACATGGTGGGAGATTGATAAATATTTGTCGAATGAGTGAATGAATGAACAAAGGAATGAATTGAATTGTAAAGAAATTTAGAACTAACGCTAGCTGCTTGGAGGTGTTAAAACAAGTATATAACTTGTGTCAGAGAAACACTACGCTAGTTCTTAAAAATGACCGTGGGCGCTTTTTTGCAAGCCCTGTGCTGCTAAACAATCCAGCGCAGAAAGTGAGAATCGTAATTCAGCCAAGAAGTTTCAAAGGCAGCGGCCACAGGGCCACTGAGTTCTCTTTGCGCCACTGGGTGGCGCTGGGATGCCAAGCCTGGCCGGGCCACAGACGCTGCAGGCTGTGAGCTCAGCTCTGAAAGGAGCCCGTCTGGCTCCCGGGTGGGAGTCACGTTATCCACCAGTGAGAACGGAAAACGCCGGCAATTCTCGCCCCAGCCAAAGCAGAGATAGCAGCGGGCCTGTCACCTTTCTCACGGACGCATTTATAGATCTTTTTTTCTTTTCTTTTCTTTCTTCTTTCCATCAAGCATCAACACGCACTGACAGGAAACAAAGTACTTCGCGCTTTTGTCAGCCATGCGCCACTGAGAGTGGATCTGCAATAGGACGTGTGAGTGTGTGTGTGTGTGTGTGTGTGTGTGTGTGTGTGTGTAAACGTCTGAAAAAAGAATCAGACGGCATCTTGCGCAGAGCCCAGGATGGCTGGGCTGGCTGCCTGGTTTCCCAGCCAGGTTTACTGGATCGCTTCTTGCATGTTCTGGAGGAGTCGGTCTCACGCACAGTTCGTTTGCAGTAGTGTTAAGAGCCGGAGATCTGGGGGATGGGGAGTGGAATTCAGTGCCTTCCTGCCTTCCTTCTCTGTAGACACGCAGACACCTGCATTTCTCACTGTGCAGCTCACTCCAGACCCCTCGTATCCAGTGGGAAATTAAAAACCGAAAGCCCAAATTCGAGAGCCACCCAAAGTCCAACGTTTCACACGCACGATTAATAAATGTTAGCTGGTACGGTTTGACCTTCCTCCCACCCCAAAGAAACTTCAAGTGCTGGCACAGAGTCTGCAAAGGGCTTTTGGCAAAGGCTGATGGGGTTTGGCCTGTGAGCGTATTTGGTTAACTCTGCTTTCCCACCTTTCGACGGCCCCTGCTTCTCTCATCAGATCTCGAAATGAGAAAAGCAGGAACCCGAAAAGTTCTCGACTTTTTGGAAGGAGCGTTGGGAAGAGGAGAGAGAGAGAGAGAGAGAGAGAGAGAGAGAGAGAGAGAGAGAGAGAGAGAGAGAGAGAGAGAGAGAGAGAGAGAGAGAAGTTTTGCGATTTAAAAAGATCTTGGAATCCTTTTTATTTGCCTAGTACCTCCGCCTTCTCCCCTTTTCCCCTCTCC